>NC_081559.1:67905746-67975958 GCF_022355385.1 Mustela nigripes | reverse complement strand
GTAGGGGTGCAAAAAGATACCATGAGAAAACAATCAAACAAATCTTGAATTTGGGAGAAACTGACCTGGCCTTTTTAACAAGTCAATGTCATGGAGAGAAAGAGAGATACAGAGAGGGGTAAGGAGGGAGGGAAGGCGAGAGAAAGAGACTGACTGACTGACTGACGGAGCTATAACAACCAAATGTAATATGCGATTCTTTATTTGAACATGGTTTGGAACAAAACAGAAATCAAAGATACTTATTGACTAAGTATTTACTTATTTATGGGTATTTACGGGGAAATTTGAACTGTGGACTGGGTATTAGATATTAGGATATTATCTTTAGTTTTGTTAAGTGACATGAAGGTGTTATGGGTATGTAGCAGGGTATTCTAACTTTTTGGAGATTATGCTGAATATTTACAGCGAAATGTCATAATGTCTGTCATTTACATTCAAGTGGTTCAGCAAAAAAAAAACAAAAAACAAATCTGGCTATATGTTAGCAACTGCGAAGCTGAGTTGTATATGTTAGCAACTGCCAAGCTTGTGTTATCCTTTTGGATTTTCTGTATGTTTGACAATTTTTCTAATAATAAATTTTTAAAAAATGTTCACAGATAGCAGCTTGTCAAGAACTTCCTTCATAGTACTGAGAGCTCCTAATTAAATTAAAATTTTAAATATTTCCACAAACCATCCTCAATGAGCAACCTGAAGAAATCATGACAGACAAAAGCAGTTATAATGACATACATCACAGGTGGAAATCATTTTTGTTCTTAAACCGGTTTTCCAAATTTTCTTTTTTGGAAAAGACTTTTTCAGTTTACCTTTTAAACATGAAAGATCCAAAAAAAAAAAAAAAAAGACTTATTTGCCTCAAGCTTGGTCCCTTTTAATTGACAGAAAACCTCACCGCACACACCTCATGCAAACCTACTTTGGCTTTGCCTTCCTAAAACTAGCTTTTGTCTCTGAACTTTACAGAGCAGTTGGAGCTCTTTAATATTTTCTAAGAGGAACATTTCAAACAAGCAACCCCGCAATTTATTCACTACTGCCAAGAATAAAAGTAACAGGTTTCACCACCAAGGCCTTCCAAGGCTTTACAGGACTTTTAAGGCAAAGCATCACTCCTTCACCTGCAGGTTGGCTCCCTTAATGCATCTGTCATTTGTTTGGCTCTGGAGGAAACTATTTGATTACACAAAATTCTTTTTAGATCAAGTTTAAAATCTTAGCCACACCGGGACAAGTTGCAAAGCCTGCCAGCTCGATGGGTTAACACTTGGACATACTGAGCCAAGGACAAAGATAAGGAACAACCACAGGTTAAAATCAGAAGCTTGCAGAACTGAAAAGGAATGAGCGTGAAAGATGCAAGGCTTAGATGGGCCTTTCTAAGTGCTTCACTTGCCGTTACTGCATATTAGATGATTTATTCCCCCCACTTCTTGTAAATGAAGCCCCTAAGAGGCGCTGGTAAGCAGCGGTAAATGCAAAAGCCCCCAGTGCCCGTTGGCTCCATCCACCGCTGTGCCACCTATGCATTTTGAAGTTGGCAAGTCACCAGACATCTTTATGTCCCTCGTTTCCCATACCTTATTATAGGGCCCATCATTTTTAAAAGCATTTAAATGAAGCAGATGTTAACCCCATTCATTCCACTTTACCAGGGAACATGTCAACGATGATTTTTAAAATGCAAAAGAAAATGTCAAAGTATTTTGTTCGCTGGTTAAGAATACATCTGTGGAATAGGAGGGAGGAAATACATAAAACACTCTATGGTCATTCAGGAAATAATTATAAGGTATGTCAAACCACAGAAAATTGAGCAAGCACTAAATTAAAAAAAAAGGGGGGGGAATGTCTTGTGTCAAAATGGCTTTTTCACTCACTCATTTCAAAAACAAGTTTTGAAAATTAAATTCCATCTACCGGCTCAGAACAGAACACATTAAGGCTTGACTGTAATGCCATTATCCATGTGGCAGCTCCCTTTCTTTTCTGCAACTACGTTAATTGACAAAGAAGCCTTGGGGCTCACCTCCCATAGAGCCTTGAAGTCCTTCTGCTCGATGCGGAGCAGTTCACTGCTCTCCCTGGTAACGATGGTCGCATGGCGGGGTGTGTTGTCCAAAATGGACTCTCCGAAAGCTGTCCCAATTCCCAGAGTACAGATGGTCACTGCATCCTGAGAATCCCCAAAATTGGTCATTAGAAAATTAAACATTTAACTGATAAGGGTGAGTTGCCTTTTCTTTGTATTTAAGCATAATTTATACAAAATAAAGCACTCGATTCAATTGCACCCAAGTTTTGACAAATACATACTCCCATGTAATCACCAACAAAATCAAGACATACAACATTCCTATTACTCTGAAATTCCCCTCGTGCCCTTTTCCAGTCAAGACCCTCCCTTCAGTGAGAATCAGTGTTCTGATTTCTATTACCATAAGGGAGTTTAGCTGGCTTTATTTATTTATTTTTAAAGACCTTTATTTATTTATCTGAGAGAGAGATCATGAGCAGCAGGGAAGGGCAGAGGAAGAGGAAGAAGCAATCTCCCTGCTGAGCAGAGAGCCTGATGCTGGGCTCCATCCCAGGACCCTGAGATCATGATCTGAGCTGAAGGCAGACGCTTAACAACTGAGCAACCCAGGCACCCAGAGTTTGGCTGGTTTTAAAACTTCATGCAAAATCAGTCAGACGAGGGACACCTGGGTGTCAGTCAGTTAAGCACCTGCCTTTGGCTCACATCATGATGCCAGGATCCTGGGATGGAGCTCTGCGTTGGGCTCCCCACTCAGCAGGGAGTCTGCTTCTCCCTCTGCCTCCTCCTCCCTCTCATACTCTCTCTCTCTCAAATAAATAAATAAGATCTTAAAAAAAATCGAAGAGTCAGACAATATGCCCTCTTTGGTGTCTGGATCCTTTTGCTCAACATCATGTCTGTAAGATTCATCCACATTGTCACATGGATCAGTAATTTTTTTCCTTTTACTGACAAGTACTTTTCCACTGCATGGATACGCCACACTTTGCTTATCTGTTATCATACTGGATGAACATTTCGGTTGATCTCGTTTAGGGATATTATGAATAAAGCTGCGAGTAGTAACCTTGTTCAAGTCTTTCTGCAGACAGGATTATCTTTCCATAGGACTACTTTCTGTTTTAAGAAAAAAAGAGGGAATCTTTTGAAAATAAATGGAGTTTTTTAGTGAGAGGATCCAGTTATGATATTTCAGTAGGTAACTGGAATAGGGGGGCTGTCCCGTCACCTTGTCTTGAAGAGATGAGGAGACTGAGGGTGGGGTGGGGATTGATTAACACGGCCCCTGCCCACACACACAGTAAGGGATACAGTCAGAGTTTAACCACGGCTCTCTCTCTGGCTGTGGATTCCAAGCTTTTTGTATCGTGCTGCCTCCTGCAGCCACAGCAGAGTAAAAACAGCTTCAGAAGAGGGACAGTAGTGGCTAGTTTATAAAATGCCGGGAAGCAATGATTTTAGTTTCTCAAGGTACACTAAAAAAAGCAATTCCCAATCTGCATGTGACATTGGTAACAGTATTTGTATTTAATCCTAACTAGTTCAAATAAGGGAAATAGCCCCTCAAAGTCACCTGGACATTAATTTTGCAGGGCGTTATCCACTAAGGGAGATACACAAGGGAAAATCTCTGAGTGAGAAAGCACAGTTTTCCTTTCATGCATCTAATACACGATAATAGGCAAATGTTATTAAGATCAAGTTAGTGACTCTGTAATCACATTACTAAGACAAAATGCCCGTAAGAATCCAGTTCCTTGAACCATAGAAAATTGCTTCTGCCCAGATATTACCATATACAATTGTGTTCAGGAAAATAAAATCAATATCTCAGAAAAGAAAGAAAGATTGGGGGGAAGTGTAAGAATAGCCTGTTAATAAATTTTCCAAAGAGGCAACTGCAAACAAATTCAGTCATAAAAATATCCCCAGAACTGAAGTATCAATGTTCAGTGAGTTAGGTAACTGAGTAATTTTCAAATTCTAATAAAAGCGTGAAAGGATCTATGATAAATCACGGACTTCCATAAATTCTTGAGACTATCAGGTTCCCTTGAGAATCTCACTTGCCTCCTTTCTCATCTGGACACTTCAGAAAGGATTCTTTTGTCTAATTTGTATTTTCCAGTGTAAAATTCTATTTTAAACCTGACAGGGATGTACCAATAATAACACTCCTGCTACCATCTTCGTAGCTTAAATATATAAGGTTATCCACACAGTATAACACAAAAGAACTAAGAAGATCTGTTATTCGTGAGCTACTTGTAGATTTTTATGGGTTGAACTGACTTCTCTCTTGCCTCCTACCTCTGACTATGTAGTCTGTCACCAAAAGGTATACAAAGAATGACACAGGCTGTGAAAAATCACATGAGCCTGGCCTCTTGCTAGTGAACAGCTCTTGTGACAAAAGACTGAAGGCATTCTTGGCTGTCCCTGGGAGAATTTAACATTCCCTGTGCTTTCCATAGATAACATTAGTCCTGTTAGCATTGTCAGCGCAGGTCATAGGTCAGGACCTCTGCAAGGGGACACTCCTAGCCTTGGCCCTTTGATCAAGCACCTTGGCTCATTTCCAGGGTCCCTCGCTCTCCCACCAGAACGGAGTATGAGATCCGTCCTTCCACATTTCCTCCTTCATACACGATCCTCTTCAGTTTAAGGTCAGGCCGTCACAAACACAAGATAGGATCTTGAAATTAGGACTGGAAAACCTCACCTGAAAGGAGTATGGCTTCTAAGTTCAAACTTAACTTTCAGCAGACTCAGTATTTTTAGGACAAATGCACTTAGAAATCTGAATAGATTTGGGAAGTATGGATTGGGCACTGGAAAGATAAGGGTCCTAAGAAGAACATTTTCACTCTAAAGATCACTCGCTACCTTTGGAGTCCACTTTAGAGTGCTATTTTTTTTTTTTTTACCCTTTTTTTTTTTGCGTCCCGGGCAGGGCATGGCGATGTGCTAAGGAGAGAGTTATCCAAAAGAGACATTTGCATTCCTGTGAGCCCTCACTTAGCAGAACTAGACAGGTTGCTCAGTATGTACACTAAAAGGCAGGATGAATGTGAGTCCATGCGGTGGAAGCAGTCTTACTCAGGCCCGCACTCACATCCAACCAGATCCCTATGGTCAGAATTCCAAGCTGGAACCTCTACACTTAGGCTCATCGCGTGCCTTTGCCTGCGGCTGAAAGTGTCCATTTCTGAACGGAATACCACTGTTTCTTTAAAGCTTACACATACTCTAGAGATCTGCTCATGTCTCCGTACTTATTTAACAGAGACTACTACCCAGGCTGTTTTGTTTTCTGCTCATTCACAGATGAAGGTACAGAAAGGCCACCAGCAAGAAAATATTTACGGTGACACAGAAGCTGAAAAAACTGGCTGGCACCTGCTCAGGGAATATAAAATATTAACAACAGCCAAGAAATGTTCTACTTTGTGATAAGATGGCAACTTCTTTTAAGAATTTTCAAACATGAAACGTAGATTTAAAACCTGGAATGTCTGCAGCATAGGAAGGCAGATGTAGCCAATGTGGCTGAAGTCCTGTGGGACCTCCCCCACTCTTGGCCTCAGCCCACCCCCGAGGTCACCACAGCTTTCTGAACAGCTGCCATACACACGTGTGGCTCTCTCGGGCATCTGCCCTGCCCCACCTGAGGCCAGAGTGCTGGGCAGTCAAGGTCTGTAAGTGGTGACCTCCGCCAAAGAGGCAGGAGAGTAAGTAGGAAGATAAGTACACTGGCTTCCTAACCCTACATGGTTTCTTAGACGGTTGCCTGGAAGACTGAGCCCAGTTGAAATCCTCTCACCACACTTTTATTGGTGTTCCTTCTTCCTTGTCTCACATCCCCACTCCCTTACAAGGTTTCCTGGGGTCATCTTCAAAAAAACCACTTGCGACTAAATCCTAGACTCTAGGTCAGCTTCTGGGGCAACCCAGAACAAGAGACTGGGTTAGCCAGACATGACTGTGCGAGTCCTGGGTTACACGGAGACCTCTGGGGAGGTGCTGGGCTGAACCAGCATTCTCAAAGGGGACTTCTGCAATCGGGACAGATGGCAGCTTATCACTTTCTGCTTTGCAGCAGACACGTAGTAAGTGTAATACCCCTTGGGTGACACATGGAAAGATTCCTTGTGTTAGTAGAGCATACTGGGTCTCTGAGGCCAATTCCACTCTATCAGGGGTGAGGGAGCTCGACAAAAGAGTGACCTGTGGCATGTCACTGACATGTCATCTGGTTCCTTCATCTCATCTGATGCAACTGTCTTTCACCTGTCAGTCAACCTGATCCCTCCTTTTCCTATCCTCTAGAACACTTACTCACCCACTTTCCCTTAACAGTACACAGCCTACACTGTGTGGGCCTGCAGGCGGGAGTCTGTGTGTGCGAGTGGAGTACCATGTGCCATGCACTGGGCCAGGTGTCTCAACTATGATGCCTTGTTTATTCCTCACAACAGTTAAACAAGATAATTTATTTAAACTGCTTCACACGGGGTGCCTGGGTGGCTCAGTGGGTTAAAGCCTCTGCCTTCAGCTTGGGTCATGATCTCAGGGTCCTGGGATCGAGCCCCATATCGGACTCTCTGCTCAGCGGGGAGCCTGCTTCCTCCTCTCTCTCTCCCTGCCTCTCTGCCTACTTGTAGATCTCTGTCTGTCAAATAAATAAATAAAATCTTTAAAAAAAAAAAAAAAACTGCTTCACATGGAGCCTGACTCAAAAGAAATGTTCAATAAATTTGGATATTCTCATTGACAGTAATATTACAACAATCCTGCAACATCACTGCTATTTCATAGGCTGAGGAAAATCAGGCCCAGAGATGTTCAGGAACCTGTCCAGGGGTCTGGCTAGCAAGCAGAAGAGTTAAGACTAGAACTTGTCAGTTTAAACACCTCTCTGTATACCTCTTTAATTACCATATGAAATTGAAGTACTGCTTGCCAAGGCTCAATAGGAAAATCAATTAAATGATAATTAAACCCACACAGGTTTTTTTTCCAATCAGCCAGTCTATATATATATATATATATATAGATATAGATATATAGATATATAGATATAGTTATCCACGTATATTGAGTCCAAGTCTCTAGGAAAATAGAAAATAGCACTGCTCCCCCTCTAACCTTCCAATTCCAATACTGGGATCTGCTTGACCCTCACCAGTGGATCAAATCCAATGCAGGCAGGGGCACCAACTCTCTTTCTCATTAGAAGAAATGTAAACAATCATCAGTTTCCCCCCACTCTGATCCTCTGCCCCAATTCTGATTATAGAGCTCCTACCTCAGTTGGGGAGATGGAGTTTCTGTCTTTCCATGGCTTTCCTTTGGTAACCACCTAGTATCTTAATTCTTTTCAAAATGGCCAACTGCCTGGTTCTGACAGTGCTCTCTGGGCCCCAGTCCCTCCCCAGAACCCTTCTGTGGCTGGGCTTGTTAATCAGCACACCTGGCTACCCTCTTCCATCACTGGGCCTGACTCTCTGCCCATCATCATGTGACCACTAGTTAGACCTCTTCAGCCCTTCATCCTACTAACCTGGGGGCCATGCTGCTTCAATGTTCAGCCTCCTCTTATGTCCTGCCCAGCATGCCTGAACATGCCCTCAAGACAGCTCCTACCTCCACCATGAATGGCGTCCAGTTTCCAGGCCCTCCTCCTCTACCCAGCTATGCACCAGCTGAAATCATAAACACTATCTCGGCACAGTATGTGTTTCAGTGGGATAAGCTGGGTCTGATTATCTCCATTCACAAAAGTTGGTGTCAAGTAAGTTAGCAACCATGTCACCAAAGCTACCCTGATGGAAAGCAGGGGACAGTGGGCAAAAGACACAGACCTGGAGGTGCCCAGAGTCCGATAGCTCCATCCCTGGTGGGGAAAATCCCCTGCAGGCAGTGCGGTGAGGAAAGCATAGCATTTGTATTATAAGCATAGCAAAGCAAAGCATTGTAGACCTACATTCAAAACTCTTCTCTGCCAATTGTAGCTGTGGGTAGAATGATCCCAGGATGCACAATACCCTCATTTATGAAATGGGCACCACCTTTCTTTTAAGATTATTAGCAGGATTCAATATAAATAAAATGATACGTAGACAGTTTGGTATGTTCTTGGCACACAGTAGATGCTCCATACATAATGGAAAAGATTTCTGACTTAGTCATATTGATGTACATGTATAGGTTAACTACATTTCTAAAGAGCAAATTATATTTTTCTATTATTTAAGGAACAGAGAATCTCCACATTCATTTTGTGTTAATCTTCAATTAACGACGGTTTTTCAACACTTAAATTCCAAGTTTCTCTGTCTCTCAGTCTGGATGTCAAGTGGTTTGAATGATCTGCAAAACACTTCAGCTCTCTGGGGGAGCTTGTATTCAAAGGAACCCTTCTGACGAATCCTGCTGCAAATCAAAGAATCCTTTTGTGCTGCTACTAATCACCCCTTAATTTGTCTGCTTTGTACATCTGAATTATGATATACTAGGTTTTCTTAAAGCAGGCGTTGTCATATGAAACGTTTTGTTTGTTGCATTATAAACATAGCTACACTATGAGAATAGGAATAGTGTTAAGCCAAAGGCTACGCATCACTGATACCTGAGGTTAAAAAGTGTACCTTGCAAATGTGTATACACAACTGCTGAAATCCAGCTTACACGAGTTACAGGCAATCTGACGAAATTTTAAATAACTAACAGTCATCAAAACAGACATAAGAATTCTCTGTGATAAGTACATCAAGGTTTTTTCTTAACTCTCCTCTAACTTCAAGGGATATCAGGTTTTTAAAGCAAGCATATTTTAATCATTTATATGTTAATGACTCAAGAAAAATTAACTGTCTCATAGCATGTCTGCTGTTTTGACCACACGTTGGGTTTAACATCAGGGAACAAATTGATCCTTTAAGTGCGTAGATCCTGAAACATAAATTCTTACAAAGCAGGTGTTTCTACGATTTTTATTTTAGGTCTGTATGCAGCACTTGTCATTAAGTCTGGTAGTGCCTGGGTTTATTTCATGAGCTTCAATTAAGTACAGGAATTTACTGAGTGCTCCAAATCCTTTTAAAAAATAAAAATGTAAAGATACCTAAGCTCTGAATTTGTCAAGACATTAAAACTGCATGTGCTCTCTGAAGAATTTATTACCAAGCACAAAGGCAAAATACTCCCAAGTGACATGTGTTTTTTTCCTAACAGACAGCGAAGACAGGTTTGTTACGTTGACAGCACGTGGCTGGCATCAGGGTGCTCCAAGCAGCTTAACAAGATCATTCAAGCTGGCTGCAGGAAGTTTGGATGAGAATGGACCAGCATTAGCATTCTGATAACTGAATCAGGGAGGCCAGCTTCACTGCTGCAGAGCCAGTGCTGCATCCACCCAAACAAGGAATTAATGGCAACAAAACAAACCACAGCACGTGCGGGCCTCACGAAGGATGCTAGCTAAACTCCTGATACGTCCCTAACCAATAGCATGACCTGAGCAGACAAGTCACAGGAGATGACAAACAACTATGGTAAGTTGGCAGCTTTCACATTTCAAGGGCTCATTAAATGGTCTAGAAAAGGTTCCCTCATGACAGCATGTTCTCTGCCTGAAAGTAATGGGGTGAAATGAGAGTAAATGAGAATGTCAGACAGGCTAAGCCAGAAAGGCAGAGAGAGCCATGAGACAGAGAGACATGCCCGTCCTTCAAATTTCATAAACAAAACCCCAACATTTACAAACCTCTTTGATGTAGAGACAAAGAGAGGGCAAATAAAACCACATTTTACTTTAGGGGAAGTACCAATGAGAGATTGTTTTCCAAAACGGGACCAAAAATTTCCAGGGAATGTCACAGAAACAGATGAGAGGGTGGATAACATCCACGTGCCAACAGCAGCCAGGGCTCTCGGATCCCACGGAATGGCTGAACAATATGGATTGTTGAAGTCTTGCCATTCCAATACCGCGCACATTTCCTGCTTTCTCTATGCTAGCACTGCCCTCTTGTGATAAATAGAGAACATTGCAGGCATTGCAACAGGCAGCCCTCCACTCTGGGCAACAAATACTTCTTTAGGAATTAGTAAGAAAAAAGTACCAGAACTCCTGCTCTGTGGCAAGCTTTGTATTAAGTGGTTTATAGACTTTAGCTCATTTAAGGTAGGAATTATCCCCAACTTATAGGTAATCTAACTTGCCTAAAGTCACACAGCAATGAAGTTAAAGAGGTTTGATTTTAACTGCTGTGTTGTATTAGGTAAACACACTTTAAAAAAGCGTCTATTACAGAGATGTAGAAGTTATAATGAATTAATACATCATCTTATTCTGTATTTTGTAGCATGGACTCCTAGTCACTAAACAGCCATCAGAAATTCTTTCACATGACTGGAAAAATACACTTTTTGGGTATAAATATTAATTATTAAACCTGATATATTTCTAGGATTTAAATATTTATTACCATGCCAAAAAAAAAAGCCATTCATTTATAAAATCTGCAGAGAAAAACAGGGCCTTCTCTTTCTCTTTCTTTCTGAAACACACAGTCACAGAATTAAGTATGGCTGCTTATTTATTGTTTCTGAGTTTCCTACTCACTGTTTATCACTTGTTCCAATGTTCACTTCTCACCCAAAATCCATGCAAATATTAACAAGAAAAGCGTACACCTATAGCATTATTCATTCTAGTAGGAACGTAAAATCTCCAACTTAGAAGCCATTAAGTTAAATATGTAGCCAAACACAGGCAGGTTCTTGAGTACAAAGTTCAGCTGTGGGCATCTGAAGGCTTTGTGTCCCGGTTAGGCGTAGGTAAGAGACTGAGCATGGGGACAGGTATCAGTGGGAACTGGGAGGATGAATCCTTGATGGGATTGGTGCTGCCAAGTGGAAATTACATGAGCATGTGAGCCAGGTCGGACACTGTGGGTTGGTGGCATGGTCTGTGGGCAGGTCCCCTTGGTAAGCACACGGAGCTTCAAGGGGTAAGACAAAGAATAGCCAAGGCAGAAAAGGTACCTGCAAAGTTGGAAGAGGTGCTTCTGACAACTACACATGGACATGGGGTATGGGTGTTTTGAGAGAAGGTTTTGTTTATGGTGTAGTGGAAGCAATATAATTTACAGGAAGATATTTCCAAGGATAGCAGTCTCTAAAAGTTCATCAAAATAACAGAACTCGAATAGTCTGTTTTCCCCAAAATCCTCAGCACAAACACAGTTTCAAGGCCATAGCAAAAGAAATGAAAGCAATGTAACATCAGCCCCTCAGGGAAGGTCTCTGAGACATAGGGCCCTTTATCTCTTTCTTCATCCAGAGGCTTTTGTCTTTCTCCTCCAGTCCGGCTTGAAACCTCAGACTGGGGGGACACACCCGAAGGGAAAGTACGGAAGCAGGACAGTGTTGGCTTGGGGCTCTGCTAAGGGAGTGTGTGAGAGGGAGAGAAGTTGGTTCCAACCAGCACTCAGTAGGATTTTATACCACTGTCTGATGTGTCCTGAGTCAGGAGCAGACCCACAGGGCGCTACAGAGTCTGTCTGCTAGGTCATGCCTCCCCAGCTGGCAGACTTGTGGTTTCTAAACTAACCGGGTGGACCAGCTCCAGGCGAAACTGGGAGGTGAGCCATCCTCGCTCCCCACAGTCCAATGGCTTTTTGTCTTTATCCTCCCCTCCCAGGAAAGGGCCTGAAGTTTATATTACCACTAAGTGGAGTGTTTGTATTTTAATACTTTTCCGAAATGTGGAATCAGTAGCTGTTTGTCAGAATCTTAGGCACCAGTGATCCAAGGGGGCAAAGAAGGATCTATCCACCACCACCACCACCCACGGACACTAGAGACTCTCAGGAGCGAGTGCCCACTGAAGACCCCTTGCAGACACCCAGGCAAATGGCTGCACATGCCGGTTAAAGGTAAGGATGGCAAGAGCAGGGCACGGATTGGGTAATGAAGTCATGGTGATTTCTAGCTCTGTGGGTCACCACTGTGTCATCTTGAGCAGACCACTCATTCACCTGGGACTTGATCAAGATACAATCCAGATGGGCCTGCCTTCTAGGATGGCTCAAACAAAACAATGTACATGAAATGCTTTCTAAATGAGGAGAGTTACTGCCGCTACCCTCCTAGCATGCCACCAATGAGAAGGAAGTGTGAGTGACCCTCAGCCTGGAGTCCAAAGAACTAAAGAAGAATCTGGCAAACCAACCATAGGGAAGGCAAGAAGCTGTGTTTTTTTTTAACCTAGTGTGCAAAAAAGTATAAGGGAATGATGAAAAAGGAGAAAAAGTATTATCCTAAAGCAGGCAGAAAGGTAATAGAAATTTATAAGCCAAATAAAATCTTTATGCTCTTCGTATTCCTCAAATTTATGTGTAGTTTTATCTTCTTATCACCATATAAAAGAAATAGGGTGGTTTTCTTCAGAAAAAAATTCCATCAGATCAATAATGCCTAATAAACGTATGACATAAAAATACTATTTCAGAATCTGTGAAGGGTTGTCTTTCTTACGTGCTCCTTATTTCAATTACTGGCATCACCACCTACCCCTTCTTCTGAGTCAGAATCCTCACTTTCCTTCAGGCCCCATACAACCCATCAACACAAACTCCAATCCTGTCACCTCCACCTTGTACATAGGGCCTCAATCTCCCTCCCTTAGCATCCCTACGTACCTATCCCACCCTGTAACCTAGAAACCTTTTTGAAGAGATGGGCCACACTCATTTAACTGATGATCTAAAATAAAAGGTGGTGTAAAGAGAGCCCCACATCCCAGCAGAGCTTGTCTTCGGTGGAGCAAACGTCTGCAAGATGGACTCGGAGGTGAGACGTGTGGAGCTCTGAGCTGGAATCAGGTGGATGGTTGAGGGAGCTACAGGGGAAAAGCTTCACTCCACATTCATTATTACTTCTGGGTGGCACCTGTACAACTGTAATGGTCAAGGACCTGAGCCCCACAACCACAAAGAACTGGCTCTGATACCTAATGGCTGTGTGGCCTTTATTTAGCATCGCCCTGTAAAATGACACTAACGATAGCACTAAAGTGGGAAGGGCCCTGTAGTTGAGCAACCAATGAAATAATGCATGAAAAGTGTTTTTCACACACCTGTAGGGGCGCTCTATTACCACGATCTATGTCTGCTCTTATCCCAATATTCCCGCCGAGCTAACATCCTACTGAGGGGTTAAAGGGCATCTCTGAAACTCAGAGATAATTTTTGGAATTTATCACTACCATCTCTGACTTCTGACTCTCAGATGAGAAGAAAGGCACACAGGTCAGGGAGAAACTTGAATGAAAATGGAGGGACAGGCTAGCAACAGCCCTACTCACTTTTAAAGATTCACTCTTCTGTGCTGTTAACTCTTTTCTCTTTCCTTAATCCACTCTTAGTCCCTTTAACTTTTCTTCTTTTTCTTTTTCTGCCCTGCTTACCCTTTTTCCTGTGTGAGCAACAGGAAGAACATGAAATTTGGAGTTTGTCAGACCTGAATTCAAATCTTCAATTGACCATGTACATTTGTGTGGCCCAGGGAAATTTACACCTAATGTCACTGAGCCTTGTTTTCAAGCCCAGCTGTAAAACAGAGCATGAATGCCAAAAGATGATGCACACAGAACCCCTAGCAAGTAAGCTACACTGAAGGCACTTAGCAAAGTTGCTTCTGGTCTCTAGGGGTAGCAATTTTAGGTCTTCCCTTGCTTCTCCCATGGCCCAAGCTCATTTCACTCCCCATTGGGGTAACTGATGGTTAATTTTATATGTCAGCTTGGCTTAACCAGGGTTAAGTTAACTTAAGTTAACTTTACCAGTTGTTCAGTCAAACATTAGCCTACATTTTATTGTAATCTACAGATACTGTTTAACATTAACAATCAGTAGGCTTTAACCAAAGCAGATTATCCTCTCTAATACGGGTCGGTTTCATCCAATCAGTTGAAGGACTTAAGAGCAAACATGTTTCCCTTGAGGTTTCCCAAAGAAGATGGAGTTCTGCTTTCAGACTGCGACACAGGAATTCTGCCTAGGTTTCCAACTTTCAGACTCAAGACTGCAGCATCAAGTTTTGCCTGATCTTCACCCTGTTGGCTTACCATACAGATTTCAAACTTACCAGTCCTCACAATCATGTAAGTCAATTCCTTAAGATAAATATCTATCTATCTATCTATCTATCCATCCACCCATCTTCTATTTGTTCCATTTCTCTGGAGAACTCTGACTTAGAGACTGTCCTATTCTTATAGGCTAACTCATCACCCTGATTTGGCCACATCACTAGTAGGCAGAGATCCAGAGCCCATTACAAGGCCAGTACAGGTGGAAATGGCTTTTTTGTTTCTCCCTGTCAAACAACTTGCCATGGGAGGAGATTCAGCCACCGTGTTCATTCTCTTTAGCTTCTTCCTCCCAAGGGGGCAATCATGTCGTGCAGGTGACTGTCTGAGCTGGATGGAAGCCTGGGCCCTCCGTGTTTCTCATACTCTTCTCTGGAGGGTTGGAGGATGTAGAAGTCAATGAGCTTTCTCTTCTATATAGCTTAATGATGGAAATTAGTCCAGAAAACCCTCGATGGACAATGTCCGGTGACATACACAGAGGCAGTAAGGCAGCTTTGGTATAAAGTTAAAACTCTTAGCAACTTAAGACAAGACCAAGCCCAGCTTAGGAAAGTTCTCAGCATGTGTTTAAGGTCAAAACTACAGTTGAAGTGAAAGGTTTGTTAAGATTTTAAAAACCCCACAGGTAAAAACAAAGTGTTACTCAGCTATTCTTTGTGAGAACCCCATGCTGAGAGAGAACTGGTCCAGGGAAATATTCCAGGAGCCCCCGGCCAAATCCTATTTTAATACCATCACAGTCTCATGCCAGCTTTGAACATCTGATGTCTCAGCACATCCCTGCTGATGTTATTTATCATTCCTTAGGAACATCTCCTCTGCCTTTCTTCTTCTTCCTCTTCTCTTTCCTCCTTGTGTTTTCCTTCCCTTCTCACCTTTTTCCTCCTTAATTCTCATCTTGCTCCCCTTTCCTCTCTTTCCTCACCTTCCCTTTTCAGTTCCTCCCCTTTCTCCATCATCACCCACTGGGGACTACCCCAGGGCGTGAGGAGAACCATCCTCTACTAGGCCCTGTCCCTTCCACACCTCCACAAGGTGAGCCCTCATCACAGTGAGCATCGGGAACAGCTCTGAGCAAGGAGACTGAGGGGCCCCACCAGGCCAGCAGTCTGCAGGTGGAAGGTGTGCAGAGATAAGAGACAAGGGGGAATCTGAAAAGGTGATGAATAGCAGGGCGAGGGAAGATGCGGGCGTCATTACATTTCTTTTGAGTCAAAAGCACAGAGCAGTGCCTAAGAGACTGTGTTCAGGTGACTGACTTCCTGGGTTTGACTCTTGGTTCCCCTAATTTCTAGGCTGTTACCTGGGGCAAGTTGTTTAACGGGTCAGGGCCTCACTTCCTTATCTGGAAAACAAGAACAGTAATAGGAACTATAGAGTGCTGTGAGGAATAAAGGAGGAAATAAATACCTATTAAGTGCTTAGAACACCACCCTGCACATGAAAGATATCCAGAAATGCTTGCTTGGTCTCGGTTCCATTAAGAAACTGAAGCATCTTACGAGAATAAAAAACTCACCTCTCACCTTGACCCTCTGAACTCCAGGAGAAAACTGACTCTGTGAGAGAGGGAAAGCAGGGTAGTCCCAACAAGGTTGAAAGGCACAGGTCCCAGGCAGTTTTTTAATGGAACTTTCTATGCAGTGATCCACAGAAAAAGTATCTATGGGTTAAGCAGGACTTGGGTACTGGCCTGAGACTCTAACCATCCATAACAATGGGAATAACATTGGTAACTATGGTCCAAATTCCAAATGCCCATTTTACCGATAGTCTTTAGGATACTTTTCCATTTTTCGGTGGTTGGTTGCCCATAACTCCACTATGCACATATGTTCCTATAATATTTAAAATCTCAAATTTAGGGCATCATAAATGTTTCTCGCATTTGAAGTGTGTTACGTAGGCACTGTCTTAAACGTGGTATTTGGCTGCAGGCTATTTGTCCCTCTAACTGATTTATAAATTTCTCTTGATAATTCTTTCTGACGTTACAGTTCACCAATTCTCTTCCTGTAGTTTTTATATGAACCCTGAATACACAGAAAGAAAACTTGGGCCATTTTCCTACTCAGGCTCGAAGGTGGCGTTTAGGGGCTGTCCTTTTGAGATTCAAGGTTCTTGGCTCCAAACAGGAAAGTTCTGTACGTTTGGACCTCATGAAATAAGGGTGAGCAAGGGTTACTGCAGATGTGAAAGGGGAGTCTAGGTCCAATTTTAAATATTCACAAATGTTGTCGGGGGAAAGGAGATAAAATGAGTTCTATCTACTAGGATGTTAAGCTCCTCAGAGGTCACTAATGAAGATCAAGCAAGCACGTTCCACACTTTAGAAAGAAAATATATTATTGGCCCTTCCACATTTGATAAGATGAGGCAGAGAAACAGTGAGAGAGAGAGAGAGAGAGAGATTTACAGGGACTGCATCAACCGCATTTCCCCTGTAGCACTGCAGTGCCTACAAGACTGACGAGGGGACCACTTCTACAACAAAGAGAAGTGAGGATACCAGATGGAGGAAGGATCTGAGGAGAAACCTAGAAAAACTTGATTCTCTGTCCCCTCTGCTCACATTTCAATTTATATGACAGAATGTATTGCATTGCAACTGAGTCGTTTGCATTTCCCAATAGATAGCAAGCTCCTGGAAGGCAGGCATCGTGTTCTTGCACTTCATGTTCCAACACCTGTCACCATACTCAAACCATGGAAGACATGCAGTATGTATGTTTGTTGAAGAACTTAATAAAAGAATTCAACAAACACTTGTCAAACCCCTTCTTATAAATCCTACTTAAAAAAAGAAAAAGAAAAGAAAAGAATACAGTATCTTACCTGGTGACTGCTGGTTTCAGACACTTTGACATCCAAAGACCCTGCCAGGACAGCATACCAGTTTGTTCCAATATCACCCTGGCGAAATACTGAAAAAGAAACAGTAAGGTAAATATACCAAATATAAGCTGGTTTTACCATATGACCACTAGTCATTGTAAGCATGTAAACATGTAATTCTGGCCAATGAAACAGGAAGTCTACTGGGAGACTTCTGAAAACAGATACAAGAAGAAATAGACCTTCAGCAGAATAGCTTTGTATTGTCATGTGATGGGGTTCAGGGTAGATTACTCTAAAATATTCCAAAGTGGCATATTGATCATTTTGAATCAAAGTTACTTGAGAAACAGCCAGTGCAAGGACACTCTGACCCTCCTCTCTGACCCCTAGGAAACAGGAAGTAAGTCTCCCATGCGAAAGGAACGCTTGCTGCACCAAGAGGTAGATATCATTATCACAAGACATAGAGAATTCCCGACTGAGAAGCTATATAAGCAAACTCTGCTTATTTCTTCACTACTTAGTACCTAAGTCTAAGTTTCTTTGTCTTGTTGGTTTTCCACAAACGTACTGTTTCTTTATCTAAAAAGCACATAAACAGCCTGTCTTGGTCACTTCTTAGGTCCCGTAAGTATGAGACCACCATAATGTATGAAATTTAATTTGATATTTTTTCTCCCATTAATCTGTCTTATGTCAGTTTATTAGCCCAGTCAAAAGAACCATGAGGGGTAGGTGGGAATTTTCCCCTCCCAACACATGTAATGCCTCTAATTGCTATAGCTGTCTTAGAATCACTTGGGTCAAGTCTGAGAGCAAAAGCCAACACCTGAGGATGCACAACAAAACATATACAAAAACAAAATGGGAGAGAAATGTGACCTTGGTAATGTCTTCAAGTCATTTAATTAAGAACTCTGAAGCCATTCTATCTCAAGACTTCTTGAATGAGTAATAGATTTTCCCCTCCTTTAGAAGTAATAGATATCTGAGCCAGTGAGATGGGAGCTTTCTGTTACTGCATCATAAAAGTTTCCCAACAGATGGAAAAGCATTATTTTTTAATAAGAAAATAATTTTTTTGGTAATGCAGCTGCCACCCTCTTTTTTTTTTTTAAGATTTTATTTATTTATTTGAAAGAGAGAGATCACAAGTAGGCAGAGAGGCAGGCAGAGAGAGAGAGAGGAGGAAGCAGACTCCCTGCTGAGCAGAGAGCCCGATGCAGGACTCGATCCCAGGACCCTGAGATCATGACCTGAGCCGAAGGCAGCAGCTGCCACCCTCTTGTTTTCTTTCCCTGCCCCTTATTTCCACCTGAAATAAATATCACTCAGGCTAATTCAAGACATTACTATTAACGTTCATTAAGAGTCCTTTATCTTTATTTAATATCCTACAAATTCACATATTCCTTGGGGTAAAGAAAATAACTGTTTGAAAAAAATAAATAAATAACTATTTGAGTTTCTAAGGATTTAGCTGAATATATGAATCAGTACATCCTTCCAGTTCCATCTTCCAGGCTATGCTGGAAGAACACTTACATGCTGTGAACAAAGTCAAGGAAATAGCCTACATGGAACTGAATAAACAAAGTAAAGGGAAATTTCAACCTAATACTTTAGGTTGAAGCTCAAACATTTGGCACATAAATACTCCATGTACTATCTATCCCCATGGGATAACTACAAATGATCACAAACCATACACGAAAATACACCCCTAGAGCCGCATTTCTTACGTGTTATTCCTTTTTCCAGATTCTCATAATAACCACATAAACAAATCTGATGAAGGAGATTTGGGTGAAATTTCTCAAAAGCTTTAACTTCTTTCAGCCTTGTGAAGATTATATCCACATCTTCACTGGATCGTTCCAATGGTCTATAAAGGGGAGAAAAGGCAGAAAAAGCTGTATCAATAAGGATTTACTTCAGTCAACATGCATTATGTTAATTAGACCCAAATTTATGCAGCCATCCCAATTGCAAGTATTTCACTGCAAACATTTATACACCTATCCCCATCACAGGTATTTCCAGGCTTTTGTCAACCATTCATCTTAAGTCACAATTATTTCAGATGGTCTGATACTCTGATTTATAGTAAGGAATGCATATTTGGTCTCAAGTCAGATTTGATCAAACAAATCAAACAGACACACAGCTCCTAAAACTCTTGTGATTTCCTATATAGAAGCCATAGGGGCATCTTTTGTTACTGTAGTTGATCTTTTGTCCTTAGTTCCTGAAGTGTTTCAGAGACATAAAGGTAGAATGGGTGTCTTGCTATTCATAAAAAGATCCTCTCTTTACAACTGCATTTATGTTACTAAGGTAATTTTTGGAAAACTCCTAGGTAACCTAAGGATGGAGGCTTGTTGTCAAGGGAACCAACCATATGATTAGAGGGTTAGAACTTTCAGCCCCTCTTCCTAACCTCTGGGGAGAAGTCTGGAGATTGAGTCAATCACTGAAGGCCTATGATTTAATCAACTATGCCTATATAATGAAGCCTCCATAAAAATTCCTCAACTGTGGGGTTCAGAGAACTTGCAGTTGGTAAACATGTAAAGATTTGGGGAGCATGGCATGCTGCCAAAGAGCATGAAAACTCTGTGCTCCATCCCATACCTTGCCCTGTGCATCTCTTCAGTCTGGCTGTTCCAAAATTATATCCTTTTATTAAAACAAAAAATTTGCAATCTAGTAAACTGCTGTCTGTGAGCCACTCTAACAAATTAAACCTGAGGAAGGGGTGGTTAGGAATCTCTTTGATTCACAGCCCACTGATCAGAAGCACAGGTGACAATCTGGATTTGTGATTGGCATCTGAAGTGTGTCCAATGGGACAGTCTTGTGGGACTGAGCCCATAACCTGTGGGATCTGATGTTATCGCTAGGTAGACTGTGTCAGAATGGAATGGAATTGAGTTGAGTTGAACTATAAAAGATCCAGTGTCTCAGAATTGCTTGGTGTGGAAAACTCACAGGTCAGTGTCAGAGTGTTGGGTTACCACAGTAGTGGAGAGAGTGAAGGAAACATAGGTGGAGTGTTTCCTCTGCAGATGGCTAAAGCAGGAATCAGCCTCCAAGTAATGAGTTCAAGTACAGTTCAAGCTTTTGGGTGTTGCTTAACCCATTAAAAGCACCCCAATGTGATAAAATATATGAAAATTTATGTAATACTTAACATTGAAGTCACAAACACAAATGCCTGAAGTGGTCAATCAGATAAATCAAGTGGGCAAAAAGAAGCAAATATAAGGGGAGGAGGGTCTCTCTTACATGAAAACAATGGTAAAAGCACAAAGACAAATAAAAGCTGATACTGAGCCCCAATGTGGGCAATACCAGAGGGAATGGTGGGGAGCAGAGTTAACTGCAAAGATGGAATTGTATAAAATGAGCAGGGTTTTCCTTATTACTGCTTTTCTGTGGAAACATGGGCCCAGATGCTGTCGTATCTTCCAATCATTTAAGGAAAGATATCTAGATCTTTGTTTACATTTCTTAAACATTGTGTAGTTCACACATATAGTATCTATGGACTAGATCCAACCTGTTGCTCGCGATTTTGTATTCTCTGGATTAAGATGAACCAAAGAACCAAACAAATATGGGATAGTTTTGCAGATTATATAAACTGTTTCCTTTCTTTCCTTTGCTCAGTTTTCCAAGTCTATTTCTTCAATATGCTTTGCAGGATCATATGGTGTTCCTTGACAGATATTTCACAGTACACAGAAATATCCAGTCTCATGTGCTCCAGAGCCTTCTGGGATCAGAATAAATGAGCTGGTCAAGGATGTGACTGAGACAGTAATTCTCACTAAATACCCATGTGCTTCCCTGAATTTACCATCTTCCCTTGCAGTTATGTTGGAGTCATGCTGTGGCTAGTGGGCTGTGAACAAAACTAGAATATATCACTTCTGAGATGAGATTATTAAAAGCCATGGGATGTCTTCTGTGTCAGCCACAACTTTGCAGTGTTATGGGTTGAATTGCATCCCCTTTATAAAACATGTTCAAGTCCTAACATCTGATACCTGTGAGTGTGACCTTATTTGGAAATAAGATCTTTGGAGATATAATCAACTTAATATGAGGTCATACTGATTGGGGTGGGCCATAATCTAAGAACTGCTGTTCTTATGAAAAGAAGGAAATTGAGACACGGAGACATGGGGAAGATGGCCATGTGAAGGTAGAGGCAGAGATAAAAATGATGCATCTATAAACCAACAGATTCCAAGGACTGATGGCAACTACCAGAAGCTAGAAAGAAGCAAGGAAGCATTCTCCTCTAGAACCTTCAGAACATGGCCCTGACACTTTGATCTTGGACATTTGGTCTCCCAAACTGTGAGAGAATATATTTCTATTTTTTAAAAAGATTTTTAAAAATTTATTTATTTGACAGACAGAGATTACAAGTAGGCAGAGAGGCAGGCATAGAGAGAGGGGGAGGCAGGCTTCCCTCTGAGCAGAGAGCCTGATGTGGGGCTCAATCCCAGGACCCTGGGATCATGACCTGAGCTGAAGGCAGAGGCTTTAACCCACTGAGCCTCCCAGGTGCCCCTATATTTCTATTTTCTAAACCCATCTGGCTTATGGTATCTTGTTTGAGAGTCTTAGGAAATTAATACAGAAGACCTGTGTTTCAGATGCTATAGCCCCAAGATGGAGACTGTGCAAGTGACAAATACAACTCCATTGTGTGAAACTACTGAGATTTGGGGTGTGTGTATGTGTGTTGGGTTGGCGGATTGTTACCACAGTGTCACTAACACAGAGATCAGGACTGGATGTGCCAGGGTCCCAAGAACTTGGGACATTGTAGGAGGAGGACAGATCCCACCATGAGAAAGGACCATTTCTGGAGGACATGAGCAGATAACCTGTCACTAAAAGGAAGACCTGAACTCATGAAAGCTTACTTAAGAGGCTTTTCACCTACCTCCATGACACTTTCAGGTCCAAGAAAATTAGACTCAAAGAGTATGCCTACAACTAGCCTCCCAATAACCTCTACTGAAAGGACTTGGATCCTGTTCCCCAGGGAGGAGGAGGAGAAATCCTGACACATTATTGTCCAGTTCATGAGATAGCCAAGTTCCTGGAAGAAGTGCTATGTTTTCAGGCTTCACCAGGGAAGGTATAGCAGCACAGCAGGACCAGTGCCTCCTTAGGACCAGTGCCTCCTTCTACCTATTGGCCCTTTGTGAGGGCTTTATCAACTCCCTACCAAAAGGTATGATCCCAAAGTGAAGGGGCTTTGAAGCAGGGGCTAGAACGTCAGCAGTTAATCAAGGGGGTACAAATGACTTTCAGCAAGTTCCTTGTGTGTCCAGTAAGAATGCATTTCCCATGCAGTAAGGGCAACAGCAACCGGCAGAGGCATCCCCTGGTGAGGAGTCATGCCAGCAGGGCATACTTCATGGGAAGCAGTGTTGGCACCAGCAGGGAGTCACACCCAGTCACAGCAAGCAGCTGTGTGCCCTCCACAGGCTGCTGCCAAAGCAGCACTGGCACTAGCCTGCAGGCCCAAAGCAATGACAGCATTCAAACAACCACGGGAGGAACACAAGAATCAGATGAGCTGGAAATGGACGTGGCATTGGTAGGGTGGATTCCACTTAGTTACAGAGGAGAAAAGACAAGTGGAGATCAGAATCTATCTTCTGTTAAGAAGAAAACAAGCATCCCATTCTGTGCATTCTCCCTAGAATGTGGCCTCATATCAGGAAGGCAGACCAGGACAGGAAAGCACATTTTGGGGCCAACATCCCTCAGAAGAAATAGAAAGCAGCAGAAGAAAAACTTAGGTACTTTCATACAGTCCAAAACAAGCACAAAAGAACTTCAAGATTCATAACCAGATTGTGTAAGGTCAAGTGACCAAAGACACTTGAAAAGACAAACTTAATTTGAAATAACCAGAACAGCTTTGAAACCTCTCTTCCTGATACTTTCTTTAAGCTGCCCCAAATTAGGTCCTAATGATGTCATCCACTGTTTACACATTTAAGCCTCAAAAACAATGAAAAGCAATGTTTTATCTGTCATTGCTTTTACTGGGTACTTCGTGGAATGCAGAAAACTGCATTCAGCTATGAACTAACATCTTTACTATTCCACTTCTGTAATCTACCACTGGTGGGAATCCTTCTGTTGTCCCTCTTCTCTTGTGAATCCATAATTTCCTAATGCCACATGGATTCTCCTCTCTGCAGAGGTCATGCTTGGCACTTCTTTACAGATCTAACAGTACCCAGTAGAGGGTCATGCCTGCAACAAGTCGTTGGTGTGTGGTGGTGTTATAGGGTGATCTCAAACTAACTCTTCTTCTCTCCTACATTTGCTACTGCACATGCACTCCTCTTCGCATGCATGGGGCTACTCATCCTCACCCCCACACATCCAGGTAATTCTACCAGCTCAATGCCTTTCAAATCCATCCCCCTCTCTGAGCATCTTCTGCTACTGCCCCAGCTGAGTGTGCATGAAGGGCACATGGAGCTGGTGCTGGGTGGGACATGAAGCTGAACAACATGGCAGCCCCTTCCTAGGAGGCTGGAGAGCTTGGTTCCATCTAGTAGCCAGGACAGGTATTTTAAGAAGGATAATGGCGGGGTTGGATGTGCATTTGAAAAGATCATCTTGACAAGTCAAGGCAGATGTGAGGGAGTAAAGACCAGCAGGTAAGAGATCAGTTAGGAAGCTCTTGCTTTTAAAATGATGATGTGGGCTTCTCTAATTATAACTCACTCTAGGATGGTTTCCATTTCCTTAATAACTGTGTACAGCTGGTCCCCCAAGTAGAACTAAGTATAAGCTCCAAGTTCAAGAAGTTCTTTTGCTTAGCCTGGCATGTGACACCCAGAGCCCAGTCTTTTTAAATCTTAAAAAACAAAAAACAAAAAAACAACAAAAAAAAACCATACACACCTCACTTTTGAAAAATGTTCAAATAAGAGTCATTTACAGAAGAAGACAGTGTGGTAGACAGGAATGTAGGGTGACCCCTCGTGACCTACATCCTTGTACAATCCCCCTGAGTGTGGGCAGGAGCTGTAATTAGCTTGTGGTCAACAGAGCATGGCAAAAGTGTAAAGCTCTCACTCCCGTGATTCTGTTATGATAAATGGCAAAAGTAAAGAGATTTTGCAAATATAATGAAGCTCTCTAATCAGTGGGAGATTTTTCCCATTGGGCCTGACGGAATCAAGTGGATCATTTGAAAGAGGGTGGAGGAAGTGGGGGCTTCTTTTGCTGGTGGCTTGCAGGAAGGAAGCAGCCATGTTGGAGGAGAATGGCAAGGTGAAGAATATGGGAGGACGCTGGCTGGCAGCCAGCAAGAAAACAGGGAACTCCACCCTACAGCTGCAAGGAACTGAATTCTAGCAACAATATGTGTGCGTAAAAGATGTCCCCAAGCCCTGGAAAGAACACCACCAAGTCAGCACCTTGATTTCAGCCTTTAAGACCCTGAGCAGAGGATTCAGTTAAGCATGTCCTGGATCCTGCCCCGTGGAAATGGCCAGATAATAATAAAAGTATGCTGTTCTGAGCCACTAAGTTTGTGCGTTCCACCGCAATAAAGAAACAATGCAGATAGGAAGTTATTTTCTCACTTTGATTCATTTCCTTAAGCCCAGTTTAGGGTTCACTTCCTTCATGGAGCTCTTCCTTACAACCTTGTCTCTCTTCTCTGAAATCCAATAGATAACATTGCTTCTTGGCCTCTTATTTCATGATGTTAATAGTTCACATTTTATGCATGTAAATTTTGTCTTCTTGGAGATACTGTAATTCATTTATTCATTCACTTGGGATATACTATTTGGTTCTCATCTTTTATAAACCACTGATCCACTGTTTTCCTACTTAGCTTTGGTATTTTTCTTCTGTGGTTCTTTGATTCTTCCAGAATGAATTTCAATCTGTCATTGAAAACTTCCTAAATCCAATGGCAAGGTGAGACAGATGTTAACCCATCTAAGTTAGCAAAAGGCACAACTAAAAATATTTCTATTAAAATGTAATTATGTTAAGTACTGATAAATTATAAAGGTTAATAATGTCTATTTAGCAGTATCAAAAAATATCATTTTCCTTAGAATGTATTTATGATCTTGAGAGGAGTGGTTTTAACATAAAACATTTTATTACATCTAACTTTCAAATTAATGGCATTCAAATAAATAAGACTTCACAATGCAGTATGAATTATCAAAACCTATGGAATTTTAAATGACTCTCCACCAAACACATCCTTTTATGTTTGCACATTTGCTTATTGCTTTCCTACTGTATATTAGATACCTTTCCCTGGAAGAACAAGTGTAACCAAGATACAACCCTATCCGCAAGAAGCTCACAATCCACTGGGGGAGGGAGTCATGTAACCAAAATTGGAATACTGTATGGTAAGTACTGTAATGAGGGTGCCCATTATATTCTGATCTGGACCTTATTTTATGGCACAGAAAAGGCACACCTGGGAACTACTGAAGTTGGGCGTGCAAGGGATAGTAAATGTTCTGGATTCCCAGTGCTGCCTGCGTTCATTAGGCAGTGTGAAAGCTTAATATGCTCTTGAATATTAATACAGTCAATTTAGGATTATCTAGGCACTAATTAAAGCACAAAATAATAACACATAGACATTTGAGAAAAAATGTGCAATAACCATAAAATCAGCAAAAACATCTCCCCTTAAATGACTTCTATTGTTTGGCAATGTGATAATCAATATTGGTAAACCCCTTGTCATGTGGAAGGCCAACTCCTTGTCAATCTGCTAAGTAAAACCCTCAGTGCTAACACTTGCAGAAGGTCTGGGAGACCTCCAGGAGAGCAGATTCCAACACCCAGCAATCAGAATGGTGGGCGTGCAAAGTGTGGGAAGAGAGGAGGGAATGGGTGAGACACACGCAGAACTGCTCTCTACCCAGCTGCCTTCCCACTCTCATAAGCAGAAGGCTCAGCCAAGAAACACTAATGTACTTGAGTAGTATTGTCATCTTGTGGGAATGTATGGTATGCTTTCTTTCCTCAAATACTTTACTTGCATTTTTTTTTTAAATTTCCAGATGTTTTGTGAAAATCAGTACATGTATTTCAGAACATTGGGTGTAATGTTAAATTCATTTGCATTAAAATGACTTCGTTGTTGGTTTTGACTCATTTTGTTTTAACAGTAACTTTGGGTTATAAAGAGCAGGTCCTCTCTCCTAATAAACTGTTAAATCCAAGATAACACCAAAATATTATAATTTTATAAATTATAAAATGCTGCAGAAGCTATCATTATTATTAGTATCATCATCTTCATCATTATCATTATTAGTCTCAAAGACCTTTAAAAAAAGTATTTAATGAAAACAAGGAATAAAGTACTTAAAAACATGTACTATTATTCTCATATGCCTTTTGAAGCCTTTATAGATAGATGTGCATGTGTGTTTTTCTTTTTCTCTCTTATTATAACAACCATAGGATCTCAAACACCTTGTGATTGACAATCTTATCTTTTTGTAACACAATTTACTTTCCAAAGGGCTTTGAAAATTTTCATCATCACAGCCCCGTCAGATGAAGCAGGTATTATGAACGGTATTTTACCAGCAAAAACATTTGAGATGGAGGTGAGATGAGTATTAGTATACTAAAATCATGTGTATTTATACTGCTGATGATAACACGGATATATCAAAAGTCTTGGAAACTCAAGATGTTTACCACTCATCATGTTATAATTTTAATTATATGATTATTAACCACTTAGAATACTGAAAGGTTTACTCTTTACTAATTACAAATTTCACTGACAATGTCAACAAAATTCAGAAAGAAGTTGTTGAAAATACATTCAATCTGCAAATATTTACTTAGTATATGAGAGGAGAATAAGGCGCTCAAGGCATTGACCCCTGCCCCAAGGAAGTTAAAATTGAATTAGGAAGATTTGTACACATACATCAATTACCAAGGTGAAACGTGATAAGAAACACAATTAAAATAGGAAAGAAGGGAATGGGAATTCTGAAGAGGAACATCACTTAAGAAGTGATAGCTTGAAAAGACATCATTGAAGGACAAAAGCTCTACAAAGACTTAATGCAGGCATTATTGTATATTCTTCCTAAAATCAGTCCTTTCCTAAATTTGTCTTTTTATGACTACAGACCCATCACTGTTCATTTAGTCCTAAAAATGTAGTGTATAGCTACAGCTCCTCTCCCTGGAGATCGGCTGAATGACTCTTCTCCCTGTGAGTTTCTTACTCACCAACCCCTCACACACACACAACAACACACACACACACAACACACACACACACACAACACACACACACACAGAGGCACATACACGCAGGGACACAAACATACAGAGATGCATACACACAGAGATACACACACACAAATGTGCACATACACATACATAAACACACACATACATGCTTACAAGGATTGTTTGTTGACCAAATTTACTTAGACTTCTGAATCTTTTCTTAGGTCCATCTGTGCCCTTCCTTATGAAATGCAGTTTTAGTAAGAACCCTGCTAAGTTCATGGAACAACAGAACCTCCCACCCTCCATATCTGACTACTTTGACATAGGCTCTGGTTTCTCATCCTGCCACATCCCCCAGGTGATATCTGATCAACCTTGTCTTCAGCAAGAATCCTGTTAGGTCAGTTTGGCCCAATCCCCCCCTTACACCTGATGTTTCCTCTTAGTTATGTTCTACCCCCTGACTACCCCCTGCCCCGCTTCTTGTATCCTGAGCTATACTCAGAGTAGAACCTAATCTCTCACTCCAACTGTAAAATCCTATTGTCCTGTATAGAGTCTGCTTACCATCTTTAACAAGTACCCGTGAAAATGTCTTTTTCTTTAAACACACACACACACACACACACACACACACGCACACACCCCTTGACTCAATCAATGGCCGAAATCCTCTGTAGGCTCCTGATTCAGCCCGTGTTCAGGGTGACTCTCAAACAAATCCCCTTGATGGATCCTGAGACCCAGGAGCAACTACAGCTTTTTATCCTCACAGCTAAGACTGACTGTCACAAGGCACACCAAGACCTCTGTGACCCTTCCAAAATATGGCCCGCACATCCGCCGTCAGGGAGCAGAGCACGTGAAGTCTGCATATTCCTGGCCTTCGTGCTTCCCTGGCTAGAAATCAGGCCTGCTTGCTTTTATGTCTTTATGAAAGAATAAAGTGAAAACTGCCCCCTTGGTGTCCCAAAGAAGAGAGTTGTGCCTGCAGGTCTCTCTGGACTACCATTTTGGCCCTAGCAGAGAAAGAGGAGGGGTCAGAATACCGCCACCTCGCTTTCACAGACGACCACGCTGTCATCTGTCCCATGGTGTGAGATGCCAGGTCTGGGGCCCGGGACTATTCAGACAGTTGAAAGAGCCTGCCTTCAGGCAGAGGGCAGAGACAGCCCCGCTAACATCTGAATAATGCCCACCCTGCTGCTGTTAGTGAGAAGGGAAAGAGAGAAACCTTTTAGATGAGGCTCAGTGTGCTTATTACAATTAAATGAAATTTGTCTTATTACAATTAAAATGAAAATATAAAATCAAAGTACAGGCTTGTCCACTTGTAACAGACCCTTTTAAAACATTTTCTCTGATGGTACCTGAGCATCTAAACTCAGTACAGGATCTTCATGCTGGGCCCAAGTCTCTCTACAACACACCCCCAGCCGGAGGTCCAGGACCCCAGCCAAATTGCCTACTGGACCCCAAAAAGCACATAAAGTTTTCATAATTTTCCCTAAGCAATACACCTGCTCTACCAGCATTAAGTTAAAAATAATTTCTTTTGGCTACTTAAATTTTTTAAATGGCTTCTAGCATGACTCAGATAACTAATGCTTCTTTAAAATACTTTCCAGGTAAGTTTGAACTGATGACTTTTTTTCTTCTATGTAATTGTCACCATAATAAGCAGGGCTCTCAAAAATCACTCCACATACCTAATGCTATACTCAAATTTGAGACAACTCTGTTCAGAAAACTGCCACTGGTATAATTAAATATTTGGAGAGGTCTCGGGGCTTTGGGTCATGAGGTTAGAAAATAGGAATCTCTTGAATCAGAGCCTTCTGATAAACTTCCTATCTTAGTGCTCTCTATTTCTGGGCAACTAGAAGGACACCCTTGAAGCAGAAAGAAAGGAAGAATATGGAGGATGGGGTCAGAGGCTAGGAGGACTTTAGTTTACCTAAGAAGAATGATTCTCAATCTTTCATCGCTCCCAACCGGCCTGAGGCACAGGATACAAAGCCCAGGAGAAGCAATGGAGAGAAGCACATTTTTAGCAGGGAGGTTTTGTTTTGTTTTGTTTTTAAAGATTTAGCAGGGAGGGTTTTTTTAAAGATTTTTTTTAAAGATTTATTTATTTATTTATTTATTTATTTGAGAGGCAGAGAGAAAGAGACAGAGAGCATAAGTAGGGAGGACTGGGAGAAGGAAGCTCCCTAACAATCAGGGAGCCCAAGGAAGGGGCTCAATCCCAGTATCCTAACCTGAGTGGAAGGCAGATGCCTAACCAACTGGGCCGCTCAGGCGTTGCCTCCCCACTTTTAAAATATTTTATTTAGCAGGGAGTTTTGAAAACACCTCCCCTTGCTGGGTCAGCTGTTTGGAAATCTCTGGCTTTAAAAGAGAAGTGGGTATGGTACTACAATAGTGAATAGTCTGGCCCCCAAGCTTGATACCTCTTTCCTTTGAAACCTCCTCTTCAACTACTCCCCTTAAATCTCTTCTCCAGACCCACAGGTGTGTGTTTTTCCTGCACCTTGAAGGCCATGGGCCACCTCAGAGCTTTTGCAATGGCTATTCCTTCTGCCAGGTTGCTCTGTCCCCAGATCCTGGTGTGACTCACCTCTCACCTACTGCCAGCCTGAGTACCAATTCTCTTCTCAGTGAGTCGGCCCTGGCTGCCCACCTTAACTCAGCTCTCTTGGCAGTTCCTGACCCACTTTCTTTTTTTTCTATAATACCTGACCCAAGATTCTTTTTTTTCTATAGCACTGGACACTTCCTAACATAGTATTTATAGTAACAAAAATTATTTATTTGGGTGATTGTCTCCACTAGAATGTAAGCTCCAGGAAGGCAGGGGTTTTTTTCTGCTTTGATTACTGCTATAGCTCCAGTACCTTGAACAGTATCTAGTATAGAGTAGCTGCCCAATGAACATTGCTGAAAAATAAATATACTTTTGTGCTTTTTGTATTTGTACATGTGAGTGGATTATTATTAAAAGTTAATACTATTTTAAAGGTAATAAGATCACTTTTTGGATAAGAAACTATCTGTTTCACAAAGCTTTTGCTGTTTTCTACCACACTTAGCAGATCAGAGTAAAAATAAGTCCTCAGACTGCTGGTGTTCTCAGTGAAAGAAAACACAAAGAACCACTTCAATAACAGCCTATGTACACACGAAGATTTCTTAGAGGATCCATTTATATTTTTCTTCATGTGAGCCCCTGCTAATTTTCATGACCAATTAAGGAAACCTAAATATTCACAAATGTAATATTACTCAGCCTTTTCTGAAGGTAAAAACTACATGGGAAATGGAAATAAGGCAGTTCTCAAGCTATATCCCAGAAACAAAGAGAACAGATATCATTTTCAAGCAAGATGCTCTCAGAGAAGTCCACTGAATTAGGCCCAAATTCAAAATTGTTCTAAACTAGAATACACAATATAGCACCAACAACTCAAGGGCATTTATTATTCTTGCATGGAGAAACTCAGGCTGTTGTGGTACCTAATATCTCCTGCCCCACAATACTTGTAATGGATATAAGTATATTTAAATTAGGAGAAGTGGGCCTATATTTTACTTTAATTGATATATAGTAGATAGAAATTAAAAAACTGGTATGTAGACCCATTGGATGAAGACAGGTCTCTACATCGGTGATGAGATTCTGAAGGCTTAAGTGGTCAGTTCTCATAAGGAAGACTAGATAACAGAATTCCAGGGGTTTCAGCAAAGAACTCAAGACAGAACAAAGAACTTAGCATGTCAAGGTAGATACGTACCATTTTGACCTAAAACTAACAGGGTTTTTTTGTCTTTGTTTTTGTTTTTTAAAGATTTTATTTATTTATTTGACAGACAGAGATCACAAGTAGGCAGAGAGGCAGGCAGAGAGAGAAGGGGAAGCAGGCTCCTCACTGAGCAGAGAGCCTGATATGGGGCTTGATCCCAGGACCCCAGGATCATGACCGGAGCTGAAGGCAGAGGCTTTAACCCACTGAGCCACCCAGGTGCCCCAAACTAACGGGTTTTAAGACAACAAAGAAAGCCCTGTAGGTGTCTTTATTTATTTGTTTTATTTATTTATTTATTTGAGAGAGAGAGCATGAACAGGGTGAAAGGCAGAGGGAGAAGAAGACTCCCAGCTGAGCAGAAAGCCTGATGCAGGGGCGCCTGGGTGGCTCAGTGGGTTGGGCCGCTGCCTTCGGCTCAGGTCATGATCCCAGGGTCCTGGGATCGAGCCCCACATCGGGCTCTCTGCTCAGCGGGGAGCCTGCTTCCTCCTCTCTCTCTGCCTGCCTCACTGCCTGCTTGTCATCTCTCTCTGTCAAAAAAAAAAAAAAAAAATCTTAAAAAAAAAAAAAAAAAAAAAAAGAAAGCCTGATGCAGGGCTCGATTCTGGAAGCCTGGGATTGTGACCTGGGCCAAAGGCAGATGCTTAACTGACTGAGCCACCCAGGCGCCCCACTCTATAGGTGTCTTTAGTTCACTAGCAAAATCATCTCTATATTTGATGCTATAGATGAGTCATTTCATGATAAAGAATGACAATTTATACTTTTAAAAATAAAATAAATGTCTTATTTGTTTAAAAAAAAAAACAACTGTCTCAATATAAAAAGAAGAGTAACTGGTGCCAGACTAACCTTCCCACAGTAAACAACATAATGTTTAATGTTAAAAAAAAAGACATGAAGCAACGGTTTTCAGGTATTGGGATAATGGTAACACATGACTATGATACCAGAAAGAAGGGGAATACAAATGGTAATCCAAAAAATAACTCTGGGGTTTTGCGTGAGTCACTTTCTGGAATACAGGCAAAGAAAGAGAACCCAGTTAGAGCATGGCAGTCTCATGCGGCTGGTGGGGCAACAATCAGAATTGATGGATGCTGATGTGGCTGGAATCTGCAGTGCAGTAAACCAAAGAGAAGGGAGCTGTTCATAGAAAGAGCTCCAAAATTCAGCATAGGGGTCTTCTTGAGTCATTAACTGCAAATGTGCAGGTCAATACTCATGGAGAGGCCTGGTAGACAATAGTTCCTAGGTAGTAGAAGCCAAATGGGGATATTGGAGGTTACACAGTGCTGAGAGATAGCAGCTCTGGCCAGCTAGGGTAGACAGATCTCACTGATCAGCCTGGACATTCAACTGAGACTCCAAAAAAGCCATTCTAGCCCAAGATCTAGACCAACAAGGCTCAAAAATAAGCTTTAATAAAAGGCTTTAAATAAAGTAACGAATCTGAGACTTTCAGTATCAGAGCTCATAATCTCCAACATACAATCAGACATCACTACACGCAAAGAAACAAACCAAAAAAGTAACTCATAAGCAGAAAACATCAAGAGAAACAGACCCAGAGATGACCCAGACATGGTGAAAATAACAAACAAGGACTTTGAAACAACCATTATAAATATGAAAGGAGGAAAAAAATTCACTGAATGGGCTTAAGAGTATATTGGGCACTGCAGAAAAACAAAACGGTGAATCTTAAGGCAGGCTGTAGAAACTATCCCAATTAAAGCACGGAGAGAAAAAAGGATAAAAAGTAATAAATGGAGATTCACTGAACTGTGGAAAAATATTAAGAGTTTAACCTGCATGTAATTGAAGTTTCAGAAAGAAAAAAGAGAGAAAATAGAAAAGAAAAAAAATGAAGAAAGAATAGCCGAAATTTTTTTCAATTAAAATATTTTTAAGGAGCCTGAAATGTTATGAAGCAAAATTTCTACTTTATAAGTATGGTATGTTAAAGATGGCCACACATGCTTTGCCATTATCTCTATCAAGAATTGGGACTTATTTGCCCTCCTAATAGCTCCAGACTGACTCTGTGACCAAAAGAATGTGGTAGAAGTGTTATCATGTCACTTACATTAAGCATTACCACTAACAAGCTGTACTACCTCAAGCAGTTACTTAGCCTTTCTACTTTTGGCTTCCTCCTATCCAAAAGGGAGCCATGAGGCTAAATTATCTCTCTGATTCTGTCCATCTTTAGAAAAGTCTAGAGAAATTATGTAGAGAGCCAACAAGTAAATAATAAATAAAAATAAATCAGGTACTTTGCATCTTAGAATCTAAATACCTTGACCAAATAGGACTGGGGCTTCTAGATCTAGGGCTAAGTCAAAGTACACTCAGGAATTTGGTTGCAATAATGTTTTCTATATGGTATAGCTATGGCTTATAAACTAAAGATTATGTACTATAGGGTCCTGTCAGCTAAAATTGTGTCATACCCACCAAATCTAAGACACCTTATATCTATAGTTCCAACCCCATGAATACTAGGGAAAATTGATGCCTTGAATTTCATTCTTTTTGGAACTAGGTTCTGGTACCCTTTCAGAGTGTAAAATGGCAAGAGCAGTCCTCACCAATACAAATTTCCAGCATGCCTCACTGCAGAGGATGAAGTGCCCCAGGCAGCAACACAATTTGTGCCAAGGACATATGGCAGAGATTAGTCAGGGGTGAAGATTCAATTTGACAGTCTTTCTTTATAGTGTTAGTCATTTTGGTTTCCAAAGTGATCAGAATTAATAGTCCAAACCAGGTAGGCTGTTATCTAGAGTGCTGGTTTCATAAAAAGAAAGCCACCCTTGCATATAATTTCAGGTAAGTTTGAATGACTGCATCCAGTGATTATGACTATCCAGGCAATAAGATGCCTACAGACAGAGTTCCCAAAGGGCCAGTGGCAGACTGATGCCTGTATCAGAGAGAGGCCTTGTGACAGTCATGTATAGTCCATTTAGTAACAGAATACTGTGACTGTCTACGATTAACAAATAGATCTAGTTTGAGAGGTCATAACAGCCTTCCTAAATGCCAGAATCTGGTCCACCTCTTCTAGTCCTCCTATAAGGAATAGGGAGCCACTCCTCAGGGCCAGCAAGAATTAGATGCTCACACCCACACCAGTCCCAAGTCTCTGAGCAAGCAAAATAGGAATTACCTTTGTCTCAGAGCTTTTCTTCACCCAAGCAAAGATAAAGAACATTATTAGAATTCTGAATTTCAGTCTCTAACCTCTTTTATTCAACAAGTCCACTGTGTGTGGACCAAGTACAAAGCTTTTGAGAATTACAGGAAGAATGATACTTTGATTATGCCCTAAAGCAACTTCTGATCTATAAGGGGATCTAAGACCTCTGTCTAAATGATGCTAATGCAAGGATGAAAGCAGTCTTGTGGGTCCATATAAAGGTACATAGATATCTATATACAAACTCCTGGGGATGGAGAGCTGGATAAGACATGAGCGAGTGGAGAAGGCTTCACAGAGAATGTTTTTCTTCCAGTTCTCAGCTTTCCACAGCATTTTAGCTGAAAATTGAACTGGGTCATGGAAAGTGGACAGAAATTGTATAAGTAAAAACATAAGGTAGGTTTCCAGGCAACAGGGTGATAAAGCATGAGCAAAGACATGGAGTAACAAATTACAGGTCAATAGTTGTCAGTAGTTTCAATGGTTTGAAGCTCCAATGGTTTCTCAAAGAAGAAAACTGAGAAATAAGATTGGAACCCTATGGGGCAGGGCTGGAAAGCCAGCTGGTAAGGGTACAGACTTTATTCTGCTAACCATGGGGGACCAGTGGAGATTTTAAAGACCCTGAAAAAACTATAGCAATAATTTGGAAAATCTGTCTTCTCACAGGGAATGAACTGGAAGAGAAAGGGACAAAAGGTATAGAGAATAATTAGGACAGAGCCCTAGAGCTCCATATTTCATGTTCATTCATGTGTGACAATAACTGTAATTCTCTTCTTCTCTCTCCATTGCCCACTTAGAAATAGTGTGGCACTAAGTCCAGTTTTCCCTGAGACAATCATGGCTCATACCTATGGTCCCAGTGAAATTGTTAATACTCCCCCATTCACTCTCGAAAGTATCCCAGTTTGGACAATAAGTTATACATGCACTTAACTTAGACAACCTCTCATTTGACCTTTCTGCAGGTGCTCTCCCAGATATCAGGGAAGCACAGAAAATTTATATAATTCACAGTCCACTTCCTTTCTCACTCACCATTTGTCTCCCTCCCCATGTAACTAGGCATTCTTCATTCTTTTGGCTCTCAAGTGTCTGCTGCCTCATTCCACCACTCCAGGATGGTAGAGTAGAGCAGAATGTAGTTCTGAGTGAAAAGACACTGTCGTTGGGAGAAGGGAGGTTGAGAGCTGAGGGGACACACCAAGAGGACATAGGGACTCTCAGGGCTAAGGCAGGGAAAGATGGATGACAGGGCCCACCAGCTGTATGAGTAAGATTCCAGACCTTTGTCTTTTCCCATCTGCAAGTGTCAGTGGGCGTGTGAAGATGATGAAAGGGTACACAGAATGACTAAAAATATGGCTTAACTGCATGAAAGTAATCCTAATTATAGTCATTTACTTGAACATCATATGAACCATTTGTCCCTAATTACACTGCTGTCCAAGTACAGATATGTAAATCATGGAAGGTGTCAGATCATTTTATTATGGTTTTATTTGATTATAATAGTAATTTTTCTATATGTGTTTGTAATTATGGTTTGTTACTCATGTGGCATGACCACTTGTTTACAATATTGATTCCTTCTCGTATTAATATATTATCTACAGTAAAAAATCTGAGATCTTCAGACACCAATAAACTTTTTGGGGGAAAAAATGCCACACCAATAGAAATTATCTTTGAAAAGCAATGTAAATGTGCAAAAAGTGACACTACATTTCTGGGTGGGCCAAGAATACTAAATGGAAAGGAGAACACTCTAGACATTCAAATGGAAGTAAATTTAATGAGTTTAATCCAAGAAAGAGATAAAAAGGTGGTTATCGACATTTCCTGGAAGAGTTGGAAATATGCTCATTTCCTGAACAAATTCAGGAAGCAGGTGTTTAAGACAAATTAGTAATCCTGGCTTTATAATCCAAGTAGTACAAATAAACAAAAAACACAAAATGCTTTGGTAAGAAAAATAAACTTGACTCTTCTCCCAGACCATGGGCAGTTTTGGAATAGGGACCACATATCTGACACAATGGTTGCTTAGCAGAGGCCTGGCACACAATTGGTGCTTGGTTATTCACATAGTCACTCAACAAACACAGTAGTATTGAGTGAATCCTTAACTCATTAAATTCATTTTATAATGAATTTTGAAATGATTTTTTAGTCCATTTTAAATATGTTGATTTTTTTTTTTTTAGTCACTGAATTCAAAAATTCTCTTTGTATCAGTGTCTAAATTTCAACAGTTATTAGTTTCTCCTGAATGGACAACATTTTTTATTTTTCCTTGAGAAACACATTTTTCTTCATAGATTAAATGAACACTTTTATTTAACCCTCACCCTAGGCCACTCTATTGTTTATGATATAACAACTGTACTTTTTATAACAACTTACATGAAGGTACATGTAAATTAACATTTCAAAAGTAACACTAAAAATAAAAAAGTTTTAAAAATAATACTTATTTCCTCCCTTAATTACAGAAATGCATTGGGAAAAATATTAGGGGGAAAACTCACCCACAATTGTAACCTCCTCAAACAGCCTCAATCTACTGCATATTTTCCAATCTTTATCTAGCAGGCTAGCTAGCAAAAATCTAAAACCTGTTTTACTTCTCACAAGTTGTACCAAACTATATATCTATATCTATAACTATATCTATATCTATATATATATATAACTCTGTAACCACTGAACATTTTACACTACAGCCTAACAGAGACTTCCAACCTTTTTAAAAGTCATGGCACTCATAGAAAATGGCTGAGATGAACAGACACTTCTCCAAAGAAGACATACAAATGGCTAACAGACACATGAAAAAATGTTCATCATCATGAGCCATCAGGGAGATTCAAATCAAAACCACATTGAGATACCAGCTTACACCAGTTAGAATGGTCAAAATTAACATGACAGTAAATGTGTGTTGCAGAGGATGTGGAGAAAGGGGAATCCTCTTACATTGTTGGTGGGAATGCAAGTTGGTACAGCCACTTTGGAAAACAGTGTGGAGATTCCTTAAGAAATTAAAAATAGAGCTTCCCTATGACCCTGCAATTTCACTACTTGGTATTTACCCCAAAGATACAGATGAAGTGAAAAGAAGGGCCATATGTACCCCAATGTTCATAGCAGCAATGGCCACAGTCACCAAACTGTGGAAAGAACCAAGATGCCCTTCAACGAACGAATGGATAAGGAAGATGTGGTCCATACATAATATGGAATATTATGCCTCCATCAGAAAGGACGAATACCCAACTTTTGTATCAACATGGACGGGACCGGAGGAGATTATGCTGAGTGAAATAAGTCAAGCAGAGAGAGTTAATTATCATATGCTTTCGCTTATTTGTGGAGCATAAGGAATAACACAGAGGACATGGGGAGATGGAGAGAAGGGAGTTGGGGAAAATTGGAGGGAGAGACGAACCATGAGAGACTGTGGACTCTGAGAAACAAACTGAGGGTTTTGGAGGGGAGGAGGGCAGGAGGTTAGGTGAGCCTGGTGGTGGGTATTATGGAGGGCACTTATTGCATGAAGCACTGGGTGTGGTGCATAAGCAATGAATCCTGGAACACTGAAAAGAAATTTAAAAAATAAATAAAAATTAAAAAAAAAAAAAAAGAAAGAAAGAAAGAAAATGGCTGAGATAAACAGATCAATGTTCCCCAACCACCTGCTAATGCTTAGGCCACCTCAAAGGCTGAGGGAATCAGTTCCTCAGGCTGAAGGACCAACACTTCAGTTGAAAAGTTTTGGCGTAAGGGACCAAGTCTGCAAGTGTGATTGTTCAGGAACCAATGGGGGAGTGACAGTAAATGGTAACAGTCTTCACCTTAGCATTCATCCAGTGCCTACTGTATGTCACCATGATACTCTCCTCAAGATGGGTACATTCAAATAAGGCAAACAATAACACCATAGGCAAACAATTCAATACAATCTGGCACACATTGTTTTGGAAAATAACAGTAAAAAGAGCATCTGCCATTTATTGTACTGTTATTAGAAGCCAGCACTTGCTTTACATAAATTAATTCATTTAATCCTCACAATACTCTTTTAAGGTAGGTACTATTATCCTGTGGATGGGAAAACTGAGCCTGGAAGTATTGAGTAACTTTCCCCCAATCTCTCAGTCAGAAGAAGGAGCCAGAACTAGAACCTGGTCCACTGACTACTCCTACCCACCTTATTTTCAATCAGGTCCACCAGAGATGTGTGACTGCCGCAGGCAAGCTGACAACTGGGGGCCACTTCAGACCTTCTCTGGCTATATTAGTTCACTGTTTACTTAGCAGAAAGGCTGAGAGCAGGATAGGGGAATATACAGGAAGACCAGGCATTGGCAACCCTTAGCTACTCCTGTGTTCCCTCAAGCAACTCGGCCATGGCCCAGCTCTGCATATCCTACTCAGTGAAAATGCAAGCCTACATCCAAACTAAGTGACTGTACATATACATACCATGAATAATGCCAACAAAAACTAAGCCTGCATTTAATTAGTACCACCTTCTTTAGAAGAGAGTTAAACTGTCTGTGGTTAGTCATGAGCACCTTACTAATCCACTCTCTCAGCACCTCATTATAGTGCATCTACCAGTCCTAAACAGCATCCTTTGTATTAAGAGTGTGGTAAGTCTAGAGTTGCCAGATTTTGCAAATACAAAACAGAACACCCACTTAAATTTGAATTTCAGATACAGAATGAATAATTTTTAGTATAATTATGTCCCAATGCAAGAAACAGAACATATTTATATTTTAAAATTATTTGTCATTTTTCTGAAATTCAAATTTAATTGAGTGTCTTACATTTCATCTGGGAAACCTAGGTAAGCTCAATTTTCTCCACTTCTTATTTCTGCTGATGTTTCAGAACCTCTTCTAGATTGGTGCCCCATGACAACTGCCTTGAAGTCACACACAGGAAGTGGAAATAGAGATCCAAAGCCTGTGTTTCCCCACTGCTGTTTGTGCTTCTCAGGAAATATACTCATCCTTAGTGATATCCAGTACTGCCTGAGAATGAAAGGGCAGCCATGGGACAGAGAGAGCTTCTATTCAGAGCATACATTTTCCTGAAAGATTTTTGGGATTTAAAAAATTCATTTAAAATTTTAAAATTTCTGAGATTTGATTTTTTTAAAAGAACTTATCACATGAATATGCAGTCGACTTCTGGCTTTCCATCTTGGCCAACGTCAAGTTTCTTCCTGAAAACCAGTAGCTCATAAAAATTTTTACATGTCAGTAAAAATACTGCACATTTGGTACTTTGACGTTATATGGGAATCCCCAGAATCAACCCTGCAGTGCAGAAACAGTGAGCAATGTCTTTGGCGAGAACTGATTATGCTATCATCACCAGTGCATACAGCTGGCACTCTTCCGCCTGAGTGTTCACTCCAGGAAGTGTGATTTCTTGATGAATCCATAGAAGCTTTTATTTTCCCCCTTTTGGCTGTAAAAAATCTACTGGCTTCCACAAACTAGTGCAACTTCCTACTGGAATTGCTTAAAATGTGATAAATAAAATGTTTTGTTTACAAACATGAGATTATAAATAGCTCCATTTTCTGTTTTAGTGAGTGTCTCCATAACAAAAGCAATCAAAATTAAGGTTTTTTTTTTTAATGATAGATGTATTTTTCCTCTTTCCATCTTAAAATGACAATGCATCTCCTGTATGAATGACTATCTGTTGCTGCGTTCATCCTCTAATGACCTTGACTGAATGAGCTCCCTGACTGAAATAGCTTCCAAGATTTCACCTGGTAGAAATTTAGACCCATCTGTGCACAAGCAGTGCATACACTTTGTCCAAGTCAGTAAAAATTCATCCATCAAAACGTCAGGAATCTGGGGCGCCTGGGTGGCTCAGTGGGTTGGGGCCTCTGCCTTCGGCTCGGGTCGTGATCTCAGGGTCCTGGGATGGAGCCCCACATCGGGGGTCCCTGCTCAGCAGGGAACCTGCTTCCCACTACCCCCCTCTCTGCCTACTTGTGATCTGTCTGTCAAATAAATAAATAAAACCTTTTAATAAAAAAAATTTTAAAAATTAAAAAAAAACACACACATCAGGAATCACTGAAGACTATGGTACCTAATGTCACTCTTTAAACTTTCCACAATGAACTTGACAGTGAAGATGTTGGCACACTCAGGCCACAGACAATTATTTACTGGTACACACAATGGTAGATCTAAGAAGCATAAGATGTGTCCGTATGTCTATTTCAGATACATGTTTTATCATTGTGGAGATACAAATGAGCCCAAACCTTTTTATATCTTGCCTGGGAAAATCCTGAGCTATAACTATACAGAAATGTGACTCTTACAACAACATCCAATTATGCACATTTTGAAGGAAAGTTGCCAGAATTTTTTGCAGCTAAAGACAGCAGACTTGGCTAAAAGCAAAACAATCCAAACCAAAACCAAAGAAATGCAGAAATTGCTTGTAGCTTTCCTCGAGGATGGTCTCAGAATCATCTTGAAAGGTAAAATGCATATGATAGGAAAAAGTGGGTAAAACATGCTACCCAATAGTTATGTCCAAAACTTTTCTTGGTCAAAAAAAGAGGCAAACACACTGAAGAGATACTCCCATTAGATAATTCCATCAAACAACAAACTGGCCTAAGTTCAAAAGGTATGGCTGAACTGGCTGGAAGTCAGAGGTTAACATGATTTTTTTATCAAGCAGTAGGATAAAAACAGGAACAGAAATCATTTCTTGCAAATAGTTAAAATGGGGGTAGATTAAACATATATTGACATGAACAGTGAGGGTTAAAAATAAACACATGAACAGGGACGCCTGGGTGGCTCAGTTGGTTAAGCGGTTGCCTTCAGCTCGGGTCATGATCCCAGCGTCCTGGGATCGAGTCCCACATCGGGCTCCTTGCTTGGCAGGGAGCCTGCTTCTCCCTCTGCCTCTGCCTGCCACTCTGTCTGCCTGTGCTTGCTTTCGCTTCTCTCTCTATGACAAATAAATAAATAAAATCTTTAAAAAAAAATAAAAAATAAACACATGAACAAAGAAACAATACTTGGTTGTGAATTTTCAACAACACACATCTTAATGACAGATAAAAACAGAACTATCATAAAGCCTGAGGGTCTGCAGAGCTGCGCTGCAGATTCAAACTTGGGAGTTCTAGCAGACACGTCTGTTAAATCCATGACGAAGATGAAATGGTTTCGAGAAAGTTGCCTCATAAGAAAAACAAGTTGAAAATGAAACCCCAGAGAACACTATTTTCTTTCTGCTTTCTCAGAAAACAAAGGTAACAGTGGTCACATTGCCAGCTTTCTATTTTTTTTTTTTTTTAATTTTCAACACCATAGAAATAAGGGTCCATAGACATGGAGGGTGCAAGAATTTTTAAAATCTTATCTCAAAGTCAGCTATCAATGAACATCAAGCACAGACTGGGAAAAAGAAAAAGAAAACAACAATCAGTGACAAGAAGTTTGAAACATGAAAGAAGAGAATTATTGACAGTAAAAAAGAACACCCACACATACAGGTGCTAGCATGAAGACAAGGAATGAGTTCATACTAGCTGCAGGAGAGTGAGACAATAAACTGACAGAAGCTGAGGGTAGAGGGGGCTGCAGGAGTCGAAGACTACGGAGGGAATGTAACATGAGCACCAACACAGGTTACCTGGATTCAGCCATAACGAACTCACAGGTAACTTTGGCCAGACCAGCTTCTGTGGAAAAGTGAGAAGAGTATGGGTCCTTCGGTATACACACTATATTGTTGCTATTTTGCAATTATTTTCCCTATGGTATAGTCGTCTATTATATGTTTTACATGTATATTCATAGTAGTTTTATTTGTATCAGCCCCCAAGCTGGGAATAACCCAGATGTCCACCGATGGATGTTTGAAGAAACTAATTCTGCATATCCCACCCCATGGAATACTAATCAGAAATAAAAAGATAGAAGCTGTTGCTACATACTACATTGGTAAATCTCAAAACAATTATGCTGAGCAAAAACAGCATCCACAAAAGACTACCTACTAAATGATTCTACTTATATGAAACTCAAAAAATGCAAACTAATCTGTAGTGACCAAAGTAGATATTAAGGTGCACTGGAGAACTTAGGCGTGAGGGGTAGGTTTGCTATCTGGATTGTGACCATGGCTTCACAAGTGATACATAAGCCAAAATTCACCAAATTGTGTAATTTAGACATGTGTACTTTATTGTATGAACTTTTATTTCAATAAAGCTGTTTTTAATAAACATATTAAATAAAATTGAGAGTTCATTTCCTTAATTCAACCAAAATATGTTATAAGATACAATAAATTTGCAAAAAGTCTTTTTTAATTAGAAATGATAAGAGACAAGAGCTCTAATTCATATACAGCCCTAAAACACAAAATGGCCTTCAGATCCCAGTCCAGGAAAATCCTGACCTTCTGAAAGTCTGGCTATGCACAGGGTTCAGAAGTGACAGCTACTTCGTGTCCTCCCCTGATGCTCACAACCCAGAACCCAAGGTCTGAAGATTACAGGAAGTTTCTTAACAATATGCAGATTCCCCACAAACCCCAACAGTCCACTCAGCTATCTTCACTTTCTCCTGCTCATGGTGGCAGCTGGAATGTAAGATAAGGGAAGCCAGGACACAAGCAGTAGACAAGACATCTCCAGGTTCTCTGCTGATTTTGCTAGCTTTATCCACATCTGATGCTCCTCAGGTCAGTAGAAAACAGGAGGAAGTCATTGCCATGACTGGACCCAAACTCACATACACAGAGAACTTCAGCATCCAGCTGTATATACTTAGCGTAGGCACAATCACTTTGATCTCAGCTATCAGCCTCCCCAGAGCCATGTTGATCTCGACCCTCTGGACTGAAGAGATGACAAGGCACTGGAGACAAAAAGACTGCCCTTGTTCTCTCTCCTGAGATAAGTGAAGCAGATGTTGGGTTTGCAGAATAGTAAACAGAGGTCTTGAGAATTGTTTGGGCAAATGGAGTGGGTCAGTTCTTTTCTGAGTTTTATTATCACTGTCTGTACTAGATTGAATACTGTCTTGCAAAAATATATGTCCACATGGAACTCAGAATGTATCCCTATTTAGAAATAGTGTCTTTGCAGATGCGATGAGTTAAGAGAAGGTCATACTGGACTAGGGTGGAGTCTAAATCCAGTATGACTGATGTCCTTATAAGAGAAGACACACAAAAACAGACACTGAGGAAAAAAGGCCATGTGACAGTGGATGCAGAAACTGGAGCGGTGCAGCACAAATCAAGGAATGCCAAGGATTGCCGGTACCCACCAAAGGTAGAAAAAAGCAAGAAAGGATCCTCTTCTAGAATCTTTAGAGGAAGCATAGCCCTGCAGACCTCTTGACTTTGAACTATTAACTTCAAGGATTGTGAGACAATACTGTTGTTTAGAGAATCCACTTTGTGGTAATTTTTTGCAGCAGCTATACAAATGAATACGTGGTCACATAGAAATTCCCCATTCCAGAGCAAATCCTCAGATCCTTGTTCACTGCTGGCTCCAGCTTTGATGTGGCTGACCAGATTGCCCACTGCCAGGTTTTCAAAGTTTTGCTTCTTCAGTGAAACTGAAAGCACTATGGACAGATTGAGCTTTATGTCAGTCTCCATTACCAAAATGGAAGGCACCTTAGACAGATTCTGTGTCCACACATCATAGAATACAGCTCCCCAATGGAGCTGAAAAGGGGGTAGGTCAGTGCTTTCTGGAGTTTAGCCAGAAATTAAACCTTAAATTAAGGTCTTTCCCACTAGTATACTCTCAGCTATATCTAACGGGATCTTGACTAACTGCTACCCTTTTATTGGACAGGTGAGATCATATATTCCACCCTTATCCTGCCACACCCATCTCACCTACCATCCTTTGAATAAATTTTCATTGGAAAGCCAAACAAAATAAAGGCAAAGAATTCACCAATTTTGTAGGGCTACAGGCTTTGGGATATGATACTTCTCCAGGCTCCATATTTATTCAACTTCAAATAAAAATTTATCTACTTTGGAGCACCTGGATGGTGCAGTTGGTTAAACCTCTGCCTTCAGCTCAGGTCATGATGCCAGGAGCCTGGGATCAAACCCTGCATTGGGCTCCCTGCTCAGTGGAGAGCCTGCTTCTTACTTTTTCTCTCTCTCTGCCTCTCCTCCTGCTCATGCTCTCTCTGTCTCAAATAAATAAGTAAAATCTTTTCAAAAAATGTATCTACTTTGTTTAAGAAGCATGTAAGGAAATAAACTGTATTTACTGCTGAACAAAGGAATCCTGAATGGTAATGGTCATGACATTGGAGTTAGCATTAGTTTTTACAAGTTGAGTAGTATTTCCGCTAATTTGTATACAGAATTTCTTTATTAACATGATCAAAAAATGCCCCAAAAGGAGGGGAGCAGCAAGAAGGTGGAGTAGGAGACCAAAATATCATCAGGTCCCAGGAGTTCAGCTAGATAGTTATCAAACAATTTTGAACACCTACAAACACAACAGCAGATAAAAGAGAAGAGCAGCAATTCTAGGAACAGAAAATCGACCACTTTCTGGAAAGTAGGACACGCAGAGAAGTGAATCTGAAGCGATGGGAAGATAGACCGTGGGAAAGGGGCTGGCTCCAAGCAGGCAGTGGAGCAGAGGAGCACAAAATCAGAACTTTTAGAAGTCTGCTCCACTGAGGGACATCCCTCCAGAGGCTAAGTGGGGGGTGAAGCCCTCACTGGGACAGTGTGGTCTCAGGACCCCCAGGGACACAAAAAGACCAGGGGTGTCTCAGGGTGGCAGAAATCCCAGGTATCAGAGTGGAGTGCAGTGTCAGCTCAGGATTACCTTAAACTATGATCCAAGGCACAGTCAAGCCATTATTCTTTGAGCAGGGACCCCATAAGTGACAGATCCAGAGAGAGCCCCCCCTTCCTCCTCCAGAAGGAGCGGTATGGGAGTGTATGGCAGGAATCTGCTGGGTTTGGAGACTCCAAACAGGGCTGTGAGCCAGAGACAGAAATGCTTGGTCACAGGCTGGGTGAGCTTGGAGTGCGACCAGAGACCAGGGAGACGGGAGGGACTGACTGTTTTTCTCTGAGGGCACACTAAGGAGTGGGGCCCCAAGTTCTCAGCCTCTACGGGGCTGGAGACTGGGAGAACACAATTTTCATTCCTGTTGTCCAAAGCTGTACAGAAAGTATTCAGGGAACAAAAGCTCCCAAGAGCAAACCTGGGCAGATGACTTAGTCTGGCCCCTGGCAAGGGTGGTACAATTCCACCTTGGGCAAAGACAATTGAGAATCACTGCAAAAGGCCCCTCCCCCAGAAGATCCCAAGAATATCCAGCCAATATCAAGTTCACTAATCAATGAGAACTATGGAACCTGAGAGCTAGGGGAAAGCAATTCACGGTTTTTTCCCCATGATTCTTTAGTCTTTTGAAGTTAAATATTTTAAGTTTCTTTTTTTTCTATTACATTTATTAATTTTTCCCCTTTTTTAATTTAACATTTTAAAACTATTTTATATCATCAATACCTTTTTAAAAATCTTTTAAAATTTTCAGTTATAGTCATATTTTATCCCTTCATTGAATTGAACCTCGTTTTTTGTATACATATAGGTTTTTTCTTTCTTTAAAATTTTGGGATACACTTTCTTATAATAGATCAAAATCTACCCTAAATCTACCACATGGCTTTGTTCTAGTCTCCAGCCTGATCACATTCTTTCCTCTTCTTTCTTTTCTTTTTTCAACCAACTTCTTGTCTTCTCAATTCCGTTTTTAGAATATTTTTGAATTTTCATCTTTACAGTCATATTCCATCTCTTCATCATGTTTACCCTTATTTTCTGTGATATATATATGTGTGTGTGTGTGTGTGTATAAAATTTTCCTTCTATAAAATATTGGGAGGCAGTTTCTTCTAACAGACCAAAATACACCCAAAATCAAGTGTGTGGCTCTATTCTATTTACCAGTCTAATATATATATATATATATATATATATATATATATATATATATATTTTCTTTTTTTCCCCTTTTCTTCCCCCCTGCCCCAGTTTCAGGTCTCTTCTGATTTGATTAGTGTATACTCTTATGTGGATAAAATGATAATGTGGAAAAACTCACCACAAAAAAATAAAAAAAGAAAGAAAGAAAGAAAAAAGAAACAAGAACAAGAGACAGTACCAATAGCTAGGGACCTAATGAATATGGACATTAGTAATATGTCAGAACTAGAGTTCAGAATGACAGTTATCAAGGTGCTAGCTGGACTCAAAAAAAAACTATGAAAGATATTAGATAATCCCTTTCTGGAGAAATAAAACCACTTTCTGGAGAAATAGAAGAACTAAAATCTAACCAAGTTGAAATTTTAAAAAGCTATTAATGAGATACAGAAAAAATGGAGCCTCTTACTGCTAGGATAAATGAGGCAGAAGAGAGAATTAGTGATATAGAAGACCAAATGATGGAGAATAAAGAAGCTGAACAAAAGAGAAATGAATGACTACTGGACCACAAGGGGAGAATTCTAGAGGTAAAAGATACCATAAGATGAAACAATGTTAGAATAATTGGGATCCCAGAAGAAGAAAGAGAGAGTAGGGCAGAGGGTATATTGGAGCAAATTAAGGTAGAAAATTTCCCTAATTTGGTGAAGCAAGCAAGCATCAAAATTCAGAAGGCACAGGGAACCCTCCTCAAAATCAATAAAAATAGGTGAACCCCCTGTCATCCAATAGTAAAACCTAACAAGTCTTGGTGACAAAGATAAAATCCTGAAAGCAGCTCAGGACAAGAGGTCTGTAACATACAATGGTAGAAATACTAGTTTGACAGCAGACCTATCCACAGAGACTGGCAGGCCAGAAAGGACTGGCATGATATATTCAGAGCACTAAACTAAACAAAAATATGCAGCCAAGAATACTATATCCAGCTAGGCTATCACTGAAAATAGAAGGAGAGATAAAAACTTCCAGGACAAACAAAAATTTAAGATTTGCAAACATCAAACCAGCCCTACAGGAAATATTGAAAGGGGTCCTCTAAGCAAAGAGGGAGGCTAAAAGCACCAAACCAAAAAAAAAAAAAAAAAAAAAGAGAGAGAGAGAGAGAGAGACAATATACAGTAACAGTCACCTTACAGGCAATACAGTGGCACAAAATTCCTAACTTTCAATAGTTACTCTGAATGTAAATAGACTAAACACCCCAATAAGAAGACACAGGGTATCAGAATGGATAAAGAAAATAAGACCCATCGATATGATGTCTACAAGAAACTCATTTTAGACCCAAAGACACCTTCCTATTTAAAGTGAGGGGGTGGAAAACAATTTACCATGCTAATGGACATCAAAAGAAAGCTGGGGTGGCAATCTTTACATCAGATAAATTAAGCCAAAGGCTATAATAAGAGATGAGGAAGGACATTATATCATACTTAAAGGGTCTATCCAACAAGAAGATCTAACAATTTTAAATATCTATCCCCCTAACATGGGAGTAGCCAATTATATAAAGCAATTAATTAACAAGAAACACATCAAAAATAATACAATAATAGTAGGGGACTTTAACACCCCCTTACTGAAATGGACAGATTATCTAAGCAAAAGATCAACAAGGAAATAAAGGCTTTAAATGACACACTGGACCAGATGGACATGACAGATATATTTAGAACATTCCATCCCAAAACAACAGAATACACATTCTTCTCTAGCACACGTATGGAACATTCTCCAGAATAGATCACATCCTGGGTCACAAATCAGGTCTCAACTGGTACCAAAAGATTGGATCATTCCCTGCATATTTTCAGACCACAATGCTCTGAAACTAGAACTCAATCACACGAGGAAAGGTGGAAAGAACTCAAATACATGGAGGCTAACAAGCATCCTACTAAACAATAAATGGGTCAACCAGGAAATTAAAGAAGAATTAAAAAAATTCATGGACACTAATGAAAATGAAAACACAACTGTTCAAAATCTTTGGGACACAGCAAAGGTGGTCCTGGCAGGAAAGCATATAGCAATACAAGCCTTTCTCAAGAAACAAGAAAGGTCTCACATACACAACCTAAGCCTGTACCTAAAGGAGCTGGAGAAAGAACAGCAAAGAAAGCCTAAACCCAGCAGGAGAAGAGAAATAATAATGATCAGAGCAGAAATCAATGAGATAGAAGTCAAAAGAACAGTAGAACAAATCAATGAAACTAGGAGCTGGTTCTTTGAAAGGATTAGCCAGACTTATCAAAAAGAAAAAAGAAAGGACCCAAATTAATAAAATCATGAGTCAAAGAGGAGAGATCACAACCAACACCAAAGAAATACAACAATTATAAGAACATATTATGAGCAACTATACATCAGCAAATTTGACAATGGATGCATTCGTAGAGACATATGGACTACCAAAAGTGAACCAGGAAGAAATAGAAAACCTGAAGAGATCCATGACCAGTAAGGAGATTGAAGCAGTCATCAAAAACCTCCCAACAAGGGTCAGACGGCTTCCCAGGGGAATTCTACCAAACTTCTTTTTTTTTTAATTTTTAATTTTTTAATAAACATATAATGTATTTTATCCCCAGAGGTACAGGTCTGTGCATCACCAGGTTTACACACTTCACAGCACGCACCATAGCACATACCCTCCCCAATGTCCATAACCCAACCACCCTCTCCCGACCCCCCTTCCCCCAGCAACCCTCAGTTTTTCTGAGATTATGAGTTTTATGGTTTGTCTCCCTCCCGTTCCCAACTTGTTTCATTTATTCCTTTCCCAACCCCTAAGTCCCCCACATTGCCTCTCCACTTCCTCATATCAGGGAGATCATATGATAATTGTCTTTCTCTGATTGACTTATTTTGCTCAGCATCATATCCTCTAGTTCCATCCAAGTCATCACAAATGGCAAGATTTCATTTCTTTTAATGGCTGCATAGTATTCCATTGTATATATATACCACATCTTCTTTATCCATTCATCTGTTGATGGACATCTAGGTTCTTTCAATAGTTTGGCTATTGTGGACATTACTGCTATAAACATTGGGGTGCACGTGCCCCTTCAGATCAGTACCTTTGTATCTTTAGGGTAAATACCCAGTAGTGCAATTGCTGGGTCATAGGTCTACCAAACATTTAAAGAAGAATTAATACCGAGTCTCCTGAAGCTGTTCCAAAAAATAGAAATGGAAGGAAAACCTCCAAACTCATTTTATGAGACCGGTTTACCTTTATCCCAAAACCAGACAAAGGACCCATCAAAAAGGAGAATTACAGACCAATATCCTTAATTAACTTGGATGTGAAAATTCTCACCAAAATACTAGCCAACAGGCTCCAACAGTACACTAAAAGGATTATTCACCACGACCAACTGGGATTTATTCCTGTGTTGCAACGCTGGTTCAACATCTGCAAATCAATCAATGTGATACAATACATTAATAAAAGAAAGAACAAGAACCATATGATACTCTCAGTAGATGCTGACAAAGCATTTGACAAAGTACATCATCCTTTCTTGATCAAACTCTTCAGAGTGTAGGCATTGAGTGTTCATACCTCAGTATCATCAAAGCCATCTATGAAAAACTGACAGTGAATATCATTCTCAATGGGAGAAAAACAGAGAGCTTTTCCCCTAAGGTCAGGAACATGGCAGGGATTTCCTCCATTCACTGCTGCTATTCAACATAGTACTAGAAGTCCTAGCCTCAAAAATCAGACAACAAAAAGAAATAAAAGGCACCCAAATCAGCAAAGAAGAAGTCAAACTCTCACTCTTTGCAGATGATATGATACTTTATGTGGAAAACCCAAAAGACTCCACTCCAAAACTGCTAGAACTCTTACAGGAATTCGGTAAAGTGTCGGGATATAAAACCAATGCATAGAAAACAGTTGAATTTCTACATATCAACAGCAAGACAGACGAAGGAGAAATTAAGGAGTTGAATTCATTTACAATTGCACCAAAACCATAAAATACCTAGGAATAAAGCTAACAAAGGAGGCAAAGAGTCTGTACTCAGAAAACTATAAAGTACTCATGAAAGAAATGGAGGAAGACACAAAGAAATGGAAAAATGTTCCACGCTCATGGATTGGAGAGAAAAAATATTGTGAAAATGTCTATGGTACTAAAGCAATATACACACTTAATGCAATCCCTATCAAAATACTATCATTTTTTTTTCAAAGAAATGGAACAAATAATTTTATCTCTCTGATATGAGGAATTTGAGAGGCAGGGTGAGGGGTCATGGGGGGGTAGAGAGGTAAAAAATGAAACAAGATAGGGAGGGAGACAAAGCATAAGAGACTCTTAATCTCATGAAACAAACTAAGGGTTGCTGGGGTGTGGGGGGGTAGGGATAGGGTGCCTGGGTTATGGACATTGGGGAGGGTATATGCTATGGGAAGTGCTGTGAAATGTGTAAACCTGATGATTCACAGACCTATACCCCTGCAAAAATAATATGTTATACGTTAATTTTAAAAATCCAAAAATATGAATATGTATACATTCAAAACTTTATAATATATATCAACATACAGAAGTTTTTAAAAAGGACAAACTGGGGTCGCCTGGGTGGCTCAGTGGGTTAAGCCGCTGCCTTCAGCTCAGGTTATGATCTCAGGGTCCTGGGATCGAGTCCCGCATCGGGCTCTCTGCTCAGCGGGGAGCCTGCTTCCTCCTCTCTCTCTGCCTGCCTCTCTGCCTACTTGTGATCTCTCTCTGTCAAATAAATAAATAAAATCTTTAAAAAAAAAAAAAGGACAAACTGGACAATATTTTCATTACATAAAACCAGAAAAGTCAACTTTTAAAAAAATTCTTTATAACAAATTCCTTCAAACAATTTACCTATATTATCTAGACATAGAAATTTGCAGGCCAGTTTTTCCTAATCTATATATCACTGAGCCAAAGTAATCAATTCATATTTTATGTATTCCTGAATAAATGGAGTTCACTGCTTTCATTCCCCCTACTCTGAGGAAATCTGATCTGATCTCTCAGACTTATGACGACCCTGTGTATGTTCTCAGAGTCTGATCTGGTCCTTCATAGCAATAGGAACATTATATTAAACACTCCTCTGACTACTCGTTCAGTCTCTGTGTTTCAGGTAACTTCCATATATTCTCTGTCCTTTCCTAGAAATGAGCTTCAGCATCAGAGTCACACATAATGTATTGCTTGATGTAAGGTTAATGAATTAATATGCATTGCATAAAGGTTTTATAAAGGATACTTTAAAAAATTATTCCCTTGCTTCTGTGTTAGTAAAAGAGAAGGAAAATGGCTAGTACAGTGTGAGGAGTTGCAGAAGAGGATATACACTAGTAAGAAAGGCATAAGGGCAAAGTGAGGTTTTGGGATTTGAGGCCTTGATCTTCTTCCAGGATCTCTCCAACCGACTGGCTCCTGCAGCTAAAACAAGGCTCATTTTGCCATTCACAGGCTCATGCTAGGTTCTCATCTTGGAGATCTTGGCTCAAGAAAAAAAAAAAAATTAAGTTAAAGCCTTATCTTCTTCAATAACTAGAAGACAAGGCTGAATTTACCACTTGACTCTCAAAAAAGCACACTGGCCTCCATGGTCCCACAGGCATGTTGTTACCTCCCTGTGTATCTTATAGTAATGGCAGAATTTCCCAGGTCAAGAGCCAATGTTTTGTCATTGGTTCACTCCTCCCTTCTCTATCTGCACATCAACTAAGACAGTGGACACATTCACATGCACTAATTTACACCATGTGATTCCTACCCATGATCTTGAGTTAGATAGTGGCGTGGTCCAAATGCAAAGTAGAGATATGGGAAACCTAAAGCCAGGGGGAAATTGAATTATCATCTATCAGCTGGGAGAGTCCATTGTTGGCCATCTCTTCTTATGTCCTCTGTCTCTGATGGGGGATAGGTGGAGCCCCAGCCCCAGACAGAAGGTCTCACTATATGGACAAATTCAGCCTCTGGAGATTCTAAAAATCCCAGATCATTCATAATTATTAGCTGAAGAGGGTATGTGAGAATAAGGGCTGAATGGAGGAGACACCCCTTGGCCAAAGAACTTATTTTTAACCACTTTTGAGACTCCAAAAAGAGTTCTCAGTGATGAAAGTGTGGCCCTTGTCAGAGTCTGGCAAAAGAAACAGCAGAGCCGAGGTAAGAGTAGTCAATACCTGAGTTGGGAAACTTACATGAGGGGTGGCTGGATTGCTAAAAAGGGAGAATTGCTGGATATGACAGTAAACAGAAGAGGCTTCACACACATTCATCACTTAACATTATTCTTGTACCCCAAGTAGGTGGTACAAGAACATTTTAGGGTGGCTTCTTTAGAAGATGGGGTTCTGATGTATTAAAAGAAAACTGTGTTTTATAAAGAGTGCAAACAGAAAGGCACTAATATGAAGAGTTATCATCATAATATCCACTGATCTCCAAGTTAATTTGTTTTATGAACATTTATGCAGCTTTAATTCAATCTCCTTCTTTTCCTTTCTTTCTTGCGTCCCATATTTTTACTCTTTTCATTGTTCCTTCTTCCTTCCTGATAGTCCAAGATTCCTTCCTTTCTCAGTTTCCTTTAGTCATTCTTTTAGGTTAGATCTGTTAATGACAAATCCTCTTAGTTTTCTTTTTCTGAGAATGTCTTGCTTTCCCCTTCATTCCTGAAGGCTATTTTCACTGGGTATAGAATTCTGGGTTGACAGTACTTTTTCTTTAAACACTGAAAAAATGTTGTTCCATTTCTGAGCTCTATGATTTCTGATGAAAAATTTCTGTCATTCTAATTGTTTTTCCCCTAAATAATGTATCATTTCTCTCTTGTTGTTTTGAAATACTTTTTATTTGTCTTTAATTTTCAGAAGTTTGATTACCTTCGCATGGATATCTTTGGGCTTATCTTCTTTGGGATTCACTTAGTTTCTTGAATCTGTAGTTTTATTTCTTTTGCCAGATTTGGTGAATTTTCAGCCATTGTTTCTTCTAGTATTTTTCCAGCACCACTCTCTCCTCACTTCCAAGCCACCAATGGATATGAATGTTAGATTATTAGTTACAGTTCTACAAGCCCCTGAGTCTCTCTCCTTTCTTTGGTCTATTTTCTCTCTATAGTTCAAATTGGGTAGTTTTTATTGTGTATCTTCAAGTTCACTGGTTCTGTCCTTTGTCTTATCCATTTTGGTGTTGAGCCAACCACTGAAATTTTTATTTCAGTTGTTGCATTTCTCAGTTCTAAAATTTCCATGCAGTTCTTATTTATTTTTTGTATTTATTTGCTAAGTTGTTTTTGCTTATACATTGTTTTTCATTTGTTACAAGTATACTCATAATTGCTTACAAAAGCATTTTTATGATCATTCCTTTAAACTCCAGGTGGGAAGGGCTGCTTCATTACAGTAAGTTTAGGCAAGGGTCAAAGTTTAGGCTCCACACTGTCTTCACTGATGGAGGTTCAAGTGAGCCTGCAGTGTTTTCTGTGGTGTCTGGTTAAAGCAGAGTATTTACTTAATTATTTAGAGCAGTTATTATCTAAATTTTTTTTCTGTCTTGCTAGGCTGCTCCTTTGCTTACCACAAAAGAGCAGGTTTTTCTGAAAGCTTTTTTTGGGGGGGGGGGGCTTGTGTCCATTTGGTATTTCTGGATTGTTGTCTATTCCCAGTATCCACTCTGGAATATATAAGGCAAGAAGAAAACTCAAGGAACTCACTATGATATCTTCTTCAGATAGAGAAGTCCCAAGCCAGTCTGCCTTCTCTCCACCTTCCAGAGTCTTTTTCTGTTTCTTTTATATATAACGTCCAAGGTTTTTAGTTGTATTTAATGAAGAAATAGGAAGAATTGAGTCTCTTTGTCCACAACTGTACAGTTGTCTTTTAAGCAGAATATTTGGGTAGGTAAACTGGGTAATTATAATTTCACAACTGTCATATGTATCAAAAGCAATGTGCACCAACCAGAAACTCATTTACAGAGGCATACTTTTCTCCTGAGAGGAGATGTTTCCAGGGACATGGCAACCAATGAGCCATATGTTGTTTATTTGTTAAATACTTGCCAACTCTGGCTTTATTGATAATATCACTTCTGAGTTTCACAGCAGCCTGAATGCCTCAGCTGTGATAGTTTGCTTCCTTGCTGTTCAGTATTTATCACAGTGATGTTGACTCCCTGTTCTTTTCTCCATCTGTTAGGGAGAAATAACACCCTATGTTTTCATAACTGTATTCACGTCATACTACCTCTTGTCCTCTACACCTCTATACATTGATGTTTCATCTTTCCTTACATGGACTTTCCCATATAACCACATTTTAGGCAAATGACCTCATTCTAGTTTAGGCTGCAGGATTTCCATTTGCCCTGCACCCTGTGTGAGAGGTATTTTATTTTTGTTTTCAGTCCTGCTGTCTTCCTCATAAAAACATTCCAAGACCTGGCACAGAGTCTGCAACCCTCCCAACTGTCAACCAGGCTAGAAAAGTAGACCTATTAGCTATGTCATCTGTAAGATACAAAACCTCAAATGCAAACCCAGGCTGTAGTCTTTCTTCTTCCACATGTTTGTCAACATGATATCTGACATTTGAAGATCTGAATATTTGAAAACATCTTCAGTAGCCTTTCAAGACATATTCCACATTTTTTTTTAAGTAGGCCCCATGCCCAACATAAACTTGAACTCATGACTCTGAGAACAAGAGTCACATGCTCCATCAACTGGAATATTGGGTACCCCAATATTTCACATTTTCTTGTTTTCCTCCTATCTCATTGGTTACTCCCACACAGTTTCTTTTGCTGGTCATTTCCTCTCTCCCTGAATTCTTGTTGGAAGATGGCAGTACTTAATCCTTGGTCCTCCTCTAAAGCTCACTTCCTTAGTGTTCCCCAGTCTGAAGGCTTTAAATGTCATCTATGTATTAATGATACCCAAATTTACATCTTCAACTCAGACTGTTCCTCTACACTTCAGAGTCACATGTCAAATTTCCTACTCAACATCAGCAGTTGAATGTCTAATAGGCATCTCAAACTCAACATGCCTAAAATTCAACTTCTCATTTCCTTTGAATATGCCCTACCTCTAGCCCTCTCCATCATAACAGATGGCTCTACAATCCTACTGATTCCCCAGACCAAAAAGGATGCCTTCAAAGTATCCTTGACTCCTGTTTCTGACAGATTCCCACACTCATTTCATGTCCTAGTGGTCCTACTCCACAAATGCCTTCTACTTCTTCTCAACATCTCCACTGTTGTCACTCTAATCCAAATCACCATCACCTTTCTCCTGGATTACCACAATAGCTTCCTAACAGTCTCCCTTTTCTCACCATTGCTCCCTTCCCAACAGTTTCTTCTCAACATTGTGATTGTAGTAATCTTGTAAAAATGAAAGTCAGTTTATACTATTCCTTTGCTCAAAACCCTCTGGTGGCTCCCTATTTCACTCAGAGTAAAGGCTGAGGCTTTTGTAATAGCTGTTCCTATATGATCTGCCCTCATTCTCTGCTCACTTTCTCTCCTAATCTTTCCCTTGTTCACCACAGTCTAGCCACAAAAGCCTCCTTACTGTTCCTCGAGCAATCCATACATGATAACCCTGGGGTCTTTACACTGACTATTCCCATTGCCAGGATATTCTTATCCTAAACATATGCTTGGTTAAATCCCTTGCCTCTTTGTTAAAATCACACTTTCCCAATGAACCCTATTCTGACCAACCTATTTAACATTACAATCCTCACCACCCCAGTTAGCATTCCTGATTTCTTATTTTCATTGTGTTTTTTCCCATGACACCTATTACTTTCAAACAGAACATGTAACTTATTTGTTTATTATGTCTATTGTTTTTTATCTGTTTCCTCTGTTAGAATGTAAGATCTAGGAGAGGTGGGATCTTCTATTTTGCTTACCTAAAGAATCCTAAGAATTCAATAAATATTTGCTGAATAAAGCAATGTCTCAATTATTAAAAAGATATTTATCTGGAAATATCAGTTATTAAGAAAAAATCACAGCTGTGAGATCGTATAGCAAATAAGCCTAAAAGTCTTTGTATAACCAAAATGGCTGTCTTAAAATATCAAAATTCTGAAATTCATATACTTTTCTCAGAAGAAAAATCCTCAGGGGCAAAATAGATACATTCATTCTATACAAACAGCTCTAAGAAACCTGCTAATCTGGACTCTTAAGTCCAAAGGCTTAGAAGCAGGGTATCATCTTTGTGCAAGGGAAGGAGACAGGAGACACAGCTAAAGGGCAGCAAGCAAAGAGTGACAGCTGCTGGGCAATAAGGAAGAGTCAGGTAAAGGAAACAAAAGCAGGCTAAAACATTTTTAAAGTGGGGGGAGCAAAGGAGGGGGAGCAACACTGGAGTATTTGATGCTGAAACAGATCATCCACACAGTTCAAAATTGCATTATAACACAGTATACAAATTTATGTTCAGTATACTGAGCCTCAATTACCAAGTAAAAGAAAAATTATATTCAGTATACTTTAGAAAACCAATCATATTAAATACCACTTGTGAATACCATTAAAGACCATTTATACTAGAATTATTAAATTACACCAAGTTTGAAGGATTAATAAAAATAAATTTTTATAAAATTTATGAACCTGGATAACTAAAGACTCACTATAGACAACTATACTGTTTGGCTTTCAGCTGTTTGCTTATTGTTGTATATCCAGAAATGAATCTTGTATTCTAAAACAGATCAGCCTCATCAACTTTAAGATTTCATCAGGTTTTCAGCACTCTGAGTAACCTGAGGTTCTTATAATTTAGAAACCATGTACAGTAAGTCTTTAATGGGACAAAACACTTGAGAAATGGTATGTCCTGGGTAGATATGCTAGGATTAGGGCTACATTAGAAAGTGCACATCTAGGTGATATGACTCAAAAAGAGCCACCAGGCAAATAGTCTCATTGTGTGAGTTTCATCTCATTTTCCTTTAGGTTAAAGCTTTGCCATCTCTTGGTATCCTTTAAATGTTAAACTCTTTAACACATTAGCTCAAATTACTTTATCAATTGTTAGGGAGTTTGTGACTGTAAGACTCTAAAGAAAGAGATGCAAGATGAAGAAGAGAAATATAAGGCACTGCCCTAGCATTCTGTGCCCACCTCAAGGCATGGGCCCATGTGTCCGTCTACTTGTTCTATTTAAGAGATTGGCCTTCAAGAGGGGTACAAGACAGAGGTCAGGGGAGAAATGTGAATCCAAAAAGACTAGACAGAGAGGTAGACAAGAAACAACCCATTAGGAATTACTTGGGCAAATCCAATGGGTTGATGGCCCCTTACATGGCCCCTGGAAGCTCACTCAGAGTAGGAAGAGCAGTGTTAAGAGTAAGAGTTAAAGGAGACTGTCATCTTGGCAACCCCAGGGCACTTAAGACACTATAAGGAGATTCAGGAAGTAAGACAGAGTGCAGTGAGAAAGCAGAGGGTTAAGGAAGAGAGATTAGAGCACACAGTTCTCCAGTGTTCTACAGTCACAGATCATCTTTATGGTGACGTCCAGCGCTGTGAGGACTTTTAAAAAGAACTTACTTGGGGTTCCTGGGTGGCTCAGTCAGTTAAGTGTCTGACTCTTGATTTTGGCTGATCTCGGGGGTTGTGAAATCAAGCCCCATGTCGGGCTCTACACTCATTATGGAGTCTGCTTGAGATTCTTTCTCCCTCTGTCTCTGCCCCTCCCCCTGCTTGCTCACTCTAAACAAATAAATAAACAAAATCTTTTTAAAAAATTTAAGAAAAGATCTTACTTAATTTTAACTAGACATTTACATATATATTTTTTAATCTTGAGCCTTTTTTTCCTTTTTTTCCTGCATTATCTACTAATATTCTGAGGAACATAGTTGGGACACCATTATAGTCAAAAGGGTTTCATCCCATGGCACTTAACTTCTTTGTGACTCTGACCCAAAGCTCTGTTTCTTTATTTGTAAAATATGAATGATAGCAACTATCAATTTGAAAATATGTATAAAAAATCTTAAAATCTCCTCACATACATTAACTAATTTAGTTCTATGGGCATCTCTAACCTAAGGAAATAATCCAAAACACAGGAAATCTTAATATAAAAGGTTAAAGCATTATTGATAATAGCAACAGTCATGTTTAAATGTCTTACTCGTCTGACAACAAGGAAAAACTTAGGCTGTATGATCTACATCATTTCAGCCAAAAATTATATTTATAAAGAATTTTAATAACTTAGAAAAATGATCATCCTATAATGTTAATTTTAAGAGGCATGAAGTCTTAATAGTATGAGCTCAAACAATTTAAAAAATACTCAGAAAAAAATACTGTAGGAAAACACACTAAAATTTATGACCATTTAATTCCCAGTGATAGGGTTTGTAGAAGTAAATTAATAACTATAAGGCAGAAATTCTTTGGTTTGGTCTCAATTAAAATATAGTTTAAATCATAGTCCATTACCTTTCAGGAGCCCCTATCATTTTCTTCTCGGAAGGAGAAATACATGTCAATACATGTCAACTGGGAACACTCTAAGAAAGAAGCAGGGGATGTGTGAACAGTCAGCTCCCAGCCACAAGCCAGCAACAGCTCTCACAAACCAAGGGGAGGGTGGGGGTAAGGAAAGTAGCAAGCATGTCATAAGTGACGTCAAGGAACCATGCTGCTAACATGCTGTTTTCAGCATGTAAACATTAGTGGGCTTTTATTTATTTTCTTAATGTTTTCCTTTTCCCCTATAATTTCCTTCCTTGCTCATTTTTCATTGTTTTAAATCTCTTTTAATTCCTTCAATATAAATCCCATGAGATAAAACTCCCATCAATGAAATTCCTGCTATGTAATTATAGAAATAAGTAGAATTCAGCACACAACATCAACTTTATGATTGGGTTGCTTGTCCTGATTCAAAAGAAATAGGTTCAAATGCTATCCTACTTATTCAGATACTTTCCAAAATTTTCAAAATCATTCCATCCTATTGACTTATTTTATTGCCACTTACTATCCCTTCTCCCTAATATTTACACCCTTTCCCTAAAAGTGATGAATAAAATGTACATATTTTAAAATTATTTCAGTTTGCAATTTGACTATCTTTGATTCTCTTTCAGATAATCCAAAACAATATCAGACTTCAGCAGTGTCCACATTTGATTTCCATAAGCTCCTCAGAGGAGCAGTGTTGTTGCTCATTTTACCTGTGGGTATTCAAGGCTAGGACTTCTAATGACAGAGACAGAGAGTATTAGTCACCTACACACAAAGGGTTTTTTTTAAATGAGTTTCACTTTGATATCCATAATATATTGAATGCTGAGTTCTAAAATGAACCTCTAAAGCTGTTAAGATAAATATCTAATGAAGTACTGAAAAGGTAGGAACAAAGCAACAGAGATAAAGTAAAATTCAATTGAGGAAAAGATAAGGTGCATTCACAAGCTGATAATGTACAGTTACAGCATAAGGAAATGAAACAGCACAATAAAAGTGTACTCTCATTCAGTTGGCATCCAAGTTTGTCCATGCTTCAGAGGTCTGTCTTACAGATGAAGCTGCCTTGTTATATGATCTCCTTGCTATTTTTCATAATTGCACCTTCTTGTATCAATAGAGGGCTCCCCTTTTATGCTCTGATGATTTGAATAATTAAACAGGTACTCCTGGTTTAAGTATTTGAATTCTTTTCAGTAAATAAAATGTTAAAGCCTGGTTAGTGACTAGATAGCTCTAACTCTACAAATCAGATCTTTAACTACCATTAGGGAATATTTACGATGAGTGCTGCATCACCAGAGACTATTCTCGAATTGTCTTCAATTTTTAACATGAAAAAACTTACAAACATATCATGTCATGTCATTTAATCAGTTGATGAGGAAAATATGATAAGAATTCAATTTAAAAACACTATCAAAAGGCAGAGGATGGAATCATGACAGAAAAGTTGTTTAAGATACCGAACAAATCCCCCAAATGAGAAATTGTTCAGATTTCTAATTTTCCAGAACCATTTTCTTGCTCTGGTATATTTATCTGAGAGGCCTGTTTTAGAGAACACTGACCCCACAGTTATCAGACAAATTCATTACTGAATTTGTGAAACTGGCTAACTATGAAACCCAAAACTCCATCAGTAGGATACCATTATTTGTTAACTGTCAGCAGCCAGTCAAAAGCACATATACAAAATCCTTTAAAGTTCATTTAAATAATCATACTTTTCCTGATCTGTATTACATTCATTAGTTCTCTAGGAGTAGCTTTCTTTTTCCTCAAAAATTATTATAAAAAATATTTTAAATTTTTAAAAATTTTGAAAACCTGAAGTGGACAGTATTTCAAATATAGCTTTAAATAATAATATTTAAGAATAAACCAAAATTTCACAATTTATCCCTTTCACCAATTTCTGAAATTATCTTTATCTGTAGCATATATTACTTCTGTATAATATATTGCAATATTACCATAGACACTAATTTACTATATAATATAAGGCACTTTTGCAAAATAAGGCCTTGTTACCAAACAAAAGGGTGGCATCGTATTTATTCAGCTTGTGTCCTTATCACAGGCAATAAAATACTTCATTTACCTATTTAGTAAAGCATGATTACACTGATTTAAATTCATATTAAGTGGTCTCTCAGTTCATTCAAGATCTTTGATGAGATGTTGCTTTTGCCGAAAGAATTCACCACCTCTTTTTTTCCTTTTTTAAAGATTTTATTTATTTGTTTGACAGACAGAGATCACAAGTAGGCAGAGAGGCATGCAGAGAGAGAGAGGGGGAAGCAGGCTCCCCGCTGAGTGGGAAGCCCGATGCAGGGCTCTATTTCCAGGACCCCAGGATCATGACCTGAACAGAAGGCAGAGGCCTTAATCCACTGAGCCACCCAGGCACCCCTCATCACCTTTTTAAAAACAGCACCATGCCTGAGTTTCTTCCCCTGGCCTCTGCTTTGTTTTCCTTTGCTGCTCTTATAATCTGACATTGTCATACAGATTTGTTTGTCCTCTTACTCCATCACTCCAAATCCTCTTACTTTTGGCCTCATAGCATTTTTTTAGCACCTGCTTTTTCCTGTTTTCTTCATCACTGGATTCCTTATCACCTGAGACAGTAGCACATAGTAGCTACTCCATCCCTACCATGCACCAGCACATTATAGATACTCAATTTCAAAGACTGACTGAATTAATTAATGTCTACCCAGCTAGTATTTAAATTCACGAGGTCACAGACCTTGTCAGTTTTTATTACTAATCTATCCCTGGTAAGAACGTATGAACTTGGAAAGGAGAGCGTAAAAACTCTGAATGAATGAACAGACAGCAGGAAAGTAGAAAACTAAGGTCAGATCTTTTCCCTAGAGCACATTTGGGAGCTTGTTTGGAGGTTCTAGCAGGGGAGCGCAGCTATTCGTATATCCTTGACCGAAGAACGGTCCTCTCCTCTATCGGGGAAGGTCGTCCTCTTCGACCCAGCGCGCAGCTTTGGGAGGGACGCACATGGAGCGGTGAGGGAGGAAGGGGACACCCGCCTAGCCAGCCAGATCAGCCGAATCAACCCTGGCGATCAATGGGGTGACAGATGTCGCAGCCAGATCGCCCTCACATCCCTTACAGCACATTTGGGCTGAGGAAAGAGGAAGAGGACAGGAGGCAAGGAGAAGGATACAGGTAGAGGAGTGATAAAAGGAGTGACAAGGGATGTTAAAGATATAACTTTCTTATATTCCAAGTTTGTTTAAAGAATTGATAAAGAAAATGTGTAAAATTCATGAACACAACTTTTTCTATAATATATAGACAACCAATATATAACCAATCACAGGCACTAAATATATATAACCAATCTATATATATAAAACCAATATATAACTGATCAATGACTAGAAGAATAAGTTTGTCAGAGTCTGAATACCTAAATGTCTGAGTCTGAATGTCTGAAGGCAAGACATTCATGCCTTCATTTGGAATTTAAACAGAATTGAAATGTCATATATAATATCGAGAATCAAATTATTGATTTTCTGAAATATTGATTCACTGAGTGGCTCAGTGGGTTAAGCATCTGCCTTCAGCTCAGGTTGTGATCATAGGGTCCAAGGATTGAGCCCCGCATCAGGCTCCCTGCTCAGTGGGGAGTCTGCTTATCCCTCTCCCTCTCCATCTGCCCCCTCATGCTCATTCTCTCTCTCACATAAATAAATAAAATCTTTTAAAAAAAAGAATCAAATTATTAGGTTCCAAATAACGTCTGCTTTCCATCAACATCTATTTGTTTTCAACATTTCCAACAGTTAATTAGATTAAAGAGAGGTTCCTGAACTTTTAACCAACTTATAGGTAATAATCCTACAGAGCAATTCATTCTATTTAATATGTTTAATATTTACATGTTATAATTTTATTCCATGAAAGGGTTTTGGAAAATTATACTACTCATTTTAAGATTGTTTCACTGTAGGAGTGCCTCGATTAAGCATCCAACTCTTGATTTCAGCTCAGGTCATGATCTTAGGTTCATAAGATCAAGCCCCGCATCAGGCTCTGCACTGGGCATGGAGCATACTTAAGATTCTCTCTCTCCCTCTCTCTCTCTCTGCCTTTCCCCACCCTTTAAACAAATTTTTTTCACTGCGATTAACACATGTTTCTTGTTTTCTGTAGTAACAATTAAAGAACATGGTAACATGCTCTGTGGCATAACCCATGGGTTGTCGACCACCATTTGTCTGTGCATTAAGAGTGGCACCAACATTCCTCCTTGAGGATACACTCTTGTCCCCCCATCCTCAAAAAGAAGCCCTGTACCACAATTAAGACATATATCCTTGTTTGGCTGTCAATAAGGATGTAATTTTCCATCTACTTTGGCTGAGTTTAAAGTCATATTACTCTTCATCTAACCAACAACACAAAATATCAGCATTTCAGGTATCTATTGGAAATATTACTTCCAAGTCATTGCTGCTCAGTTAATTATCAATAGCTCAGATGTGAAAAACAGTGTTCATGGAGGGTTTCCGGGAAGTGAAGTAATTGAGCCATTTCTAAAATATCTTAAAATCTATCCTGGGATTTTTTTTTTTAAATTTTATTTTTTCAGCATTCCGAGATTCACTATCCTGGGATTAAATCAGACCATCAGAAAGTTATATTATTATATTGGCCCCATGAGAGAAATACTCTCCCTTAATGTCTCTTTGGTATTATGCTATCATGATAAACTGAGAGCCCTACGAAACTCCTTGCTGAATTCACTGTTGGGATATTGTGGAGGATACTGTTCATCACATTGCACGGTATCTTTTTCATGAGGTTAAAGGGGTCAATTAATCAAACAATTACCCACTGTTTGATTAATTCTTCTTGATTAATTGTTCTTCTCTGGAAGAAATAGTTTCCACTGGTAAATGCTAAGTAATGATATAACTGTGCTTCCTTCTTTGTGCTGACCTTGAAACACCATAGCTTTAATGCTTATATTAGGAAAGAAAATTTTTAATTAATTTTTAAATTTCCATCTTTAAGAAGCCAGAAAAAGATCACGTTGAATCTAAAAGTAGAATAAGAATGGTGGTGGGGGGGGGGGAGCAATGTAAATCAATGAATTTCTCAAACTAAAAGTTGGTTTTTTTAAAAGATTAAGAAAATTGGGAAGCTCCTAGCAAGACTGATTAAGAAAAAAAAAGAGCATTCACAAATTAAATAATATGAGACATGAAGGGGAACATCACAACATATTCTAAGGACATTGAAAGAATAATAAGGGAATAGTACGAACAACTCTATGCTAATAAGTTGGATAACTTAGAAAAACTGGATAAACTCCTAGAAACAACTTATCAAAACCGATATAAGATGAAACAGAAAATCTGAGTAGCACACTACTAAAGAGATTGAATTTGTCATCAAAAAGTTTCCCAAAAAGAAAACTCCTGGCCAGATTATATGTTTTATAATCGATAAAACATTTTAAAAAGAAATAAAATCAATACTGTCCAATCTCTTTTTAAAATAGAGGAAACGCTCTGTTTGTGTCAAATAAATAAATAAGGGGGGAAAAAAAGAGTTGCAGGCTCTACCAACTGGGGGCACCTGGGTGACTCAGTTGGTTAAGTGTATGCTTTGGCTCTGGTCATGATCCCAGCATCCTGAGATCAAGCCCCATGTCAGGCTCTCTACTAAATGGGGAGCTTCTCTGCTCAGAGGGGAGCCTCTCTGCTCAGTGGGGAGCATGCTTCTCCCTCTCCCTCTGCCTGCCACTCTGTCTGTTCTTTCTCTCTCTGCCAAATAAATAAGTAAATAAAATCTAAAATTAAAATAAAATAAAGGAAAGAACAAATAGAAGAAAAAGAAGTATTTTCTGATTTAAGGAAGTTCATTCTCACCCTTCTAATCCACTTTGCCCTGGAAATCCTAGCCAATGTAATAAGGTAAGAAAAGTAAATAATAAAAGATGTAAAGATCAGAAAAAATAAATAAAAATGCCAGTATTCACAGACAAAAAGATGGTCTACATAGAAAATCCTGAGGAAACCCTATGACCCAGCAATCGCATTACTGGGTATTTACCCTAAAGATACAAATGTATTGTACCGAAAGGGCACCTGTATTTGAAAGTTTATAGCAGCAATGTCCACAACAGCCAAACTATGGAAAGAACCTAGATGTCTATCAACAGATAAATGGATAATGGTATATAGGTAGATATATATAGATATATATATCTATATATATATGGAACTAGATATATGTTCTAGATATAGATATGTATATATCTATATGTAGAGATATATATATATGGAGCTATATATATGTGGAACTAGAGGGTATTATGCTAAGCAAAATAAATCAGTCAGAGAAAGACAGTTGTCATATGATCTCACTGATATGAGGAATTTGAGAGGCAGGGTGGGGGTTTGTAGGGGGAAGGGAGGGAAAAACGAAACAAGATGGAACTGGAAGGGAGACAAACCATAAGAGACTCTTAATCTCAGCAAACAAATGGAGGGTTACTGCGGAGGTCAGGGGGTGTAGGGATTGGGTGGTTGGGTGATGGACATTGGGGTGGGTATGTGCTATGATGAGTGCTGTGAATTGTGTAAGACTGATGATTCACAGACCTGTACCCTGCAAATAATGCATTGTAAGTTAATAAAACATATGTTAATAAAAATAAAACATATGTTAATTTAAAAAATTTTTTTAAAATCCTGAGGAATCTACAAAATAACGACTAGATTGAATAACTTGCCCGAAGTTATACCACTAATAAAATCAAAACTAGGATGTGAACCAATAGAGTCTGGTTCCCAAACTCTTTTTTTTAAAGATTCTATTTATTTGACAGACAGAAAGCACAAGTAGAGAGAGAGGAGGAAGCAGGCTTCTCACTGAGCAGAGAGCCTGATGCGGGGCTCGATCCCGGGACCCTGGGATCAGGACCTGAGCTGAGGCAGAGGCTTTAACCCACTGAGCCACCCAGGCACCCCTGGTTCCCAAACTCTTAACCCCACACTATGCTCTCTACTTAGAGAGGATCATGCAGCTACACTTGCATTAGCCCACAAACGTCAACACAGCCATATACTTCGCCTTTGTAGTCTCATTTGATGATTTGGAAACTAAGGTTCAAAAAGATTAATAACTTTACCAAGATTACATGGCTAAGGGATGAAAGTGACAGAATTTGAATAGGTCTGGCTGACCCTAAAACGAAGCTGATCTGAATATATCACATGTTCCACAGTGGGAGAGGGAAACAATGAGAGAATCCAGATCCAGATAGTAAGGCCCTGAATAATGCAGTAGAATATAAAGGCCAAGAGAACTGGTGACTGGTTAGTAGTAAAAAGGGACATAGGAAAGGTCAAAGTTTTGAGAATTAGATTAGTGTTCATAAAATAGGAGTAAGGAGGAGAAACTAACGGAGAGGATGACCAAGGAAGAAGAAGCCAGTTTTAGACAAGCTGAATACAAACTTGTTACATTAGGCATACTTTCGACAGCAATAATAGATAGGATTTTGTTTCCTCACAAAATCAAAAATCTGAAGGTAGGTAATGATTAATCTAAAATTAGTACCTAAAGTCAGAACTAGAGTCTGTGTTTCTCCTGGTTCTGCTTTCTGGGATTACAATACGGTTGCCAAAGGCCTAGGCCTCAGGTCATAATTCCAGACAGAAAGAAGAATGGGGGTAGCAAATACAACTGTTCTTCATCAATAAAGCAAAATCTTTCCCAAAATTCTATAGCAAAACTCTGCTATGTCTCATTGGCCAGAACTATGCCACACAGTCACCTAGCCTCTATGGTGGCTTAAGAGGTAAGTATTTTGCTTTCCCAACCCTATAGCAGAGGTAGGTGAGGAAAAACAATATCTGCTCCAAAATATGAATGGGGCATTGATGTGGGAATATCCAGTGGAGAGACAAAAATGCATCTGGTCTAGAAGATAAAGCAAGGATACGTGGTTTAAGTAATCTGCATAGTGAAAGCACAGGAAACGAAAGGGTACTTCAGGAAAGAGCGTGCATGAAAAGAAAAGAGGGTAATAACAACACTCTGTTTCTCTTTTTGTGCAGGGGAAGCAAACGGATGTACAGGGACACAGCTGAGTAAACATGGTAGCCAGGTCCCTCCACTCCAACCAGTCAGTGTTTGCTTTTGTAAGCTTGGCTAGGTCTTTCTCTGTCATCTTCCCCACCCAGTTACATCCATCCTTTTTCTCTTTCCTCGGGCTCAGTACTCCCAACAATATCTCTCCTCTCCCTTTCTCTTTCCCTCGTCTGTGAATTAGAGGTGCTGGAAGGAAAATTCATTCTTCACAGCCACTGTTCAAGATGGATAAAGCTGGATTTAAATCTGACTAAAGGAAAACTAGCTGCCTGGGGTTGGAAAGGTGATCCAGGAAAATAAGCAACTCCTATGAAAAGGCTATTAAATCCTAAAAATTCATAGAAAAATCACAGGAAATTTGAACTAAAAAGAATCTGTTCTTTCTGCCCTCACTGGAATAGCCAGAGTCTATCTGGGGAAATATAAACTAAAACAAGGAGGCAGAATTTGCTTTGCTGAGTACCATTCTTCTTCTGAAGACTCTTCAAAGCACCCAGGCTATGTTCAGACCAGGTAGCAGGGCCGAGGGTGTGATGGACCTTAGGCATCCTTCTCCTGGCCCACTACTCCATGGGCATACCATCCATCACGTGTCTCCAGTCTGAGTCCAGCTCTGCCTGACTATTTCTGAAAATCCTAGGGCAGTCAGGATCAGCACCACAGAATTTAACCATGATTACAGAGTAGGCTGCGTTATCCTCTAATTGCTCCACACATATATGTCATGTGCTCCCATGTATTTGGGGCTACAGTGAGATGTCCTCCAATAAGTTGCATATAAGACAGGCACCAAGAAAACTTTAAAAACAACATATCACTAACATCATGAAAAGTGATCACTTGACATTATGTGCCTCCTGATGTAAGTATATAACAGTTCTGTAAAGTATTGTTCCCAGAAAATCGTATCTAAATCCAATGAACCTCTAGATCCAAATATCAATTCACAGCATATACAGGGGATAAAGGGGCGTATTAGAAGACACCATGGAGGCATAATTAAAATTCAGACTTTAAAAAAAAAACAAACAAACCTGTTTCTTCAACAAATTTACTATAAGGAAGAAAAAGAAAGAGAACCCAGAAATTAAAAAAGACTTAGAAACATCATCAATTAAATAGAAACTATGAGGATCCTAACACAAACAAATTGCAAAAAGAAAAGGTTACATGATAAATGGGGAATTCTGAACCTGACCAGGTATTTGATTATATTAGGAAACCAAGGTCAAATTTCTCAACGTGTGACAGTGGTATTGTTTTCATCATAAAGCGTCCTTACCTTTTAGATATATACTAAAATATTTACAGATAAAATAATACTGTGTTCTGGGGCTTGCACCAGAATAATCCTGGAGGTAGTGGATATGAATGGAGAGATTAATGAAACAAGATTGGCTGTGAGTTGATAATTGTTGGGTGGGGGGCTGTATAAGAGAAACATCCTGTTCTCTCTTCTTTTTGTGTATTTTGAAATTTTCCATAATAACCTTTTTCTGTAATAGATCAGAATAGAGTTATGCAATGTCATTTTTTTTTTTAAGTAGTCACAACAGACAAGGAAACACAAAAGGAGCAGCAGAGACAGATACTCATGCCCATCCAAGCCTTTTCCAAGACAAAGGTGGGGCCAGTGCAAGGACTCACTTGCAAGACTGCAGAGGCCACTCCATCCCGGAGAAGAAGGATGCATCTGGTCATCTCACCTTTACCCGATAAACACCTTATCTACAGTCAAGGTGCTGCAGTAAAACTGAAGATAAAATGATGAATAAAACACAGAAACCGACATCAAGGGATGCAAAAGAGAAGTAAATAGGAAATTGTGATGGAGTCTGGCTTGTGATATTATAGTGTTGGACAAAGTGTGCTCTGGGAGCACCTGTAATGGTCATCTAACTGGAAGAGATGACAGCCAAGCTGTCCTGAAGGATTCCCAGAACAATCTTCTGATTATAATTCAATTCCTGGGCTCTGTTCCTCTAGGAAGAGAGTGAGTTGGCCAAAAGTTGTAAGTGTCCTGATCTCCTGGCAGCGTTGTTTCTCACTGTAAAAGTACAACACCAGCTTCTGGTAACAAGTGGATCTCCCACACAGCTTGCCTAGAGAAGGAGTACATCAGCCGAAGGATGTGAGTGTCTTCCCCTTTCATCCTATTTTCAAATTAATAAACTGTCTTTCTGGTTTTACAGTCTCTGAGAGTTTGGTGCCTTTGTATATGCCCCTGAAAAAAATGTATTAATTATTGATGTGCTGACAAATCAGGCATCTGAGATTGCAAGACCAGTCGTGAACACTGGAAATTCACCAGCGTTATCCCCCTTGGGATATGCCTGGGTGTGGGTCGACACCTGCCTTCCCCAGTGACAGCCTTCTGCTCTGCTCTTTGATCTTCAGTCTTCTTGAATGCTGGGGCCGTGTCTGAGTCTTCTTTGATTCTGAGTCATCCCCTTCAGCATGTCTGCCTCAAAGCACTTTGGTTTTTAACAAATTTGTTCCTTGATTTCTTTCACTTTCATTCAATCACATCAATAGAGTTAACTCAACATCTATTTGGGGATTAAGTCAGATGCAATGACACTGTAGAAGAAGCATGTTTTAAAAATGAAACACCAATAATTTAAAGGATTCCTCAGCTGTTTTGTTTTTTTATACATCTTTTACATTTTATACATTTTTATACGTTGACTTCATTTTCTGCCTTGGCCTGTGATCACCGGTGATCCTCAAATAAGCCTATCAACTGAGGTTGTCCCACAAACCTACACTTCTAACTGCAGAATGAGAAATCAAATATGGTAAACTCCTTCCCAGATGAAGACCATTTCCCTTACTTTCAGTGGTTTCTCTGTCAATCAGCCAGATTCTCTCATCTGTAATGGGACATAGCAAACTTTTTCTTCAAAGATCTACACAGTAAATACTTCTTTTATTTTTTAAAATATTTTATTTGGGACGCCTGGGTGGCTCAGTTGGTTAAGCAGCTGCCTTCAGCTCGGGTCATGATCCCAGCGTCCTGGGATCGAGTCCCACATCGGGCTCCTTGCTCGGCAGGGAGTCTGCTTCTCCCTCTGCCTCTGCCTGCCATTCT
>NC_081559.1:67865039-67905646 GCF_022355385.1 Mustela nigripes | reverse complement strand
GAGAGAGAGAGAGCACAAGCAGGGGTGGAAGGGGAGCAGAGGGAGGGGAGAAGCAGACTCCCCACTGAGCAGGGAGCCCTAGTGGGGCTCCATCTCAGGACCCCGGGATCATGCCCTGGGCTGAAGGCAGACCTTAACCGACTGAGCCACACAGGCATGCCCACAGTAAATACCTTAAACTCTGTGGGCCACACAATCTCCATTACAGCTACTCAACTCTGCCAGTGTAGTGTGAAAGCAGCCATGGACAACACATAACCAAATAAGTGTGTCTGTGTTCCAATAAAACTTTGTTTATGGACACTGAAATTGCAATTTTATATAAATTTAATGGGTCACAAAACAGTAATCTCTTTTTGGTTTATTTCCAAACATTCAGAAATCTAAAAACAACTCTTAGCTCAGGAGACACGCTAGCAGCTGGTGGATCTGGCCCCTGCTCCACAGTGATGAATGCTGGCAGTGATTCACTATACATATGTGAATGTGTGTGGTATCTTCGAAATATTGCCTTACCAACCATGAATATTATGACCTACAAATGGGTCTAAAATTCATAGGTGGCAAACTTAAATCCTTAAGGGAAAAATATTTTCACTAAAATTAAACAATGATCAGCTCACAAAGACACACCCACACATACACAAAGACATTTTACATATCCTAAATCCCAAATAGTGGGTACCATGTAATATGTTTCTAATTACCGCCCCTGCTTAGAAAAAAATTTTAAGATCAGTGAAACAGTGGTAAGTTTGTTTTGCTTAATATGTCTGCTGAGAATTTTTTCAATATCTTTTTATCCATCCAAATGTTCAATGTCTTTCCGATTGTAAGTCTGGTGTTTATACAATCTCATCCCCTTAGTTCCACCATAGTCCAAGAACTTGGACACTTGGTACATGAAAAACTCTGGACTTTCTTTCTTTAACCTAATCTGCATATCTATATATTTTTCAGTTCCCTCCCCCCATGTAAGTTTATATAGCATTGCCCGTCTATTACAACCTTCTAGGCATTACTACAGAACATTTCTAAGGCTTTAGTTTTCTTATTCTGTTTGTTTCATCTTGTATTATATACTTCTGTACTCATGCATTTTCTACTTTAACTCCTCTTATTATTCCCAAGAGGGTCCCTCTTTTTCTAGCTGTCCACAACAGATGCCACTTGCTTGGTGCTTATACCTAAACCATATTTCGCTGCTATGGAAAAGGTCCCAGCATCATATCCCCAATCAGTACATAGGGGTTCACTGTGCCATACCCTCTTTTTTGTGTGTGTTTTATGCTTGAGATGTCTGTAATCCTAAGTTTTAGAAAAATGGAGCATACGTTCCTATGCTCTAGATTTGGTCACAAGAGGAATTTGTGGTTGGGAAGAAATTAGCATATTTATATGCCACACCTGTGTGCCTTTGTTTACATTCCTCCCTCTGCTTGGCATGCTCTCCCCAAATTCTCTGATAAAATTTCCCTCAACCTCCAAGGTCCAGGCATGCACCAGGGGGAAGCATCCCGGCCAAGCAGAGCTGATGACTCTCTCCTTTGCATTCCCAAAGCATTTCATACATCTCCGTGAAAGCCCTTGTCATTGCATTGTGGTTGGTTGTGTGTGTAGATATCCCAGCCCTACCACCCATCCCCCAGGTAAATAGCAACTCATCATTTTTTTTTTCCCTCCTCACCACCCATGCATCCCCAATGCCAACACAGTACCTGGAATAAGCAAACAAGATTGCATTTCTCAGAAATACCAAGAGCAGTCTTAACTGTCATCAGTTAGAAAGTCCTAACTTCTTCCTCCCCCACAAAATTAACAGACAACTTAAGTAAAAATTCAACTTCAAAACAAGTACCCCTTTAGTGGCCCTCTAAAATGAGATTGCCACTCCTTAACTGTTCTTCAAAGGAATTCCAGCATCAACACTGCAGAAAATGCAAGGTTATCTTAACACCAAAAAATAAAATATTTACATGGCACTTGACAGTTTTCAAAGTACTTTCGCCATTTGCTGTTGTTGTTTGGTCCACTAATCCTTGGTAAGACAGATAGTTCTATCTCCATTTTTCAGACACTCAAGGAAATAAAAGTGACATGTCCAATATCAGAGCTGTCCGCTCTGGGCCTAAAACCCTTAACTTACTGATTATCCACTTTCTGCATTCTGTGAATGCTAGGCTCAGTATTTGTGGAGGCTTTTCCCACTTCTGATAGATTATTTTTCCCTATTATGAATGGTGGCATTAGACTGTGCTCTATGTTCTAAAAATACATTTCAAACAAAATCATTTTGGGCAGATACACATTATGAAAAGACAGAATCAAATATACCCCACTTGTTTTAGTATTGCTCTATGATTTTGCCATAAGTACTTATTGACTAAAGGATTTCCAGTGAATCACCGACTGTTCAAAAAATGGCATGCCATGCATTTCTGAAAATAGAAATATGTAATCTATTATCTAAAAAAATTCACTCGTGAGGAAGCACTACTATTTATATGTCAAGTACAAGAGCTTGATTTTTCTCTTCTTTTATAATTCATCTTTCCTAAACTATTAAATTTAGATTACTTATCACATTAGCAGGCTCTTCACTTAAATATGCTCTTAGTTCCTCTATATAATTCAGTATGATTTAACCATCACTTCAATTTTCTTACTATTTATTGCAACCAATTCTTCTAATATTAGTACATATCATTTTCGAGTAAATAGGGCACTGCCTGCCAAAAAATCTTGCTACTGTGTGGTAGTGGTAATTGAAAGTAAAGATTATTTCTCAGATATATTAATTTTTCAAATGAGCCACATTTAGCTTTTCTCAAATTAATTTTTTTCGACAAAGCCCTATAATAGTAAAATATTCAGAGCATGTCACACTGAAGATTTTCAAGTTTGATCTGGTTACGAATCTGCTAATTGTAAAAATTTCAATATGGCAGAGCCCAAAATATTTCACACAAATGCAAATAGAGATGTCATGCAGATAGCTGCAAGACATGAATCATTGCCCTGCCGCATCCAACTCAAAAATTCAGAGGCAGTTCACTCCCCAAGATCTCTCGCTCAGTTCTTAAAAGTTCAGATGCATCACCTTTTAATCAGGGTAATAAAGTATAATTGCTAACATACTGTGTAATGTTTACTGTTAAACCCACAATCTGGACAAACAGAAAATTATGCTGTCAGAGCCTGGAAACAATTGCAGCCCGCAGTTACATCGGGGCACCCTCCTCATTATAGAGCTTCCGTCGGGAGTTACAGTGTTTTACGGTTTTAATTTTTTAGAGTAAGGGTCTTTTCCCGAGAAGCAGGTATTCAGAAGAACACCTCCCGCGTGACCTTCCTAACACAGCCCTTGAGCAAGCGGCTGCGGGGGCAGGAGCTGAGAATTTCAGCGAGGCACTTGACAGCTCCGCTGGGTCCCTCACACTTTGCTTTCAGGAACAAAAAAGGAATGTTACTCCGCACCTGCCTTTCCCCCTCACCCCTCCTTAAAACTTAAATTACATTTACCCCTACGGTCTGAACACCCGGAAGAAGGTACGAGGCTATTCCGTCCCGTGATGCCCAGGGAGAATGACCCCCCACCCAAGAGCGCAGCCCCGAGCGGCGGGCCGGCGGCGGGCTGGCGGGCGCGCGCGGGGGGCAACAAGGTGAAGGAGGGCTGGGGGGACTGCAGCGCCAGCGCGGCCTCCACACCCCACTGCCCTGCATTTTCTCCACCACGTGGAAGAATCTCGTGCGTGTGGCACCCACGGGAGGCGGGGGTCCCGGTTCCCCGCCCCCCGCCCCAACCCCGGCCGGGACGCGGCTCCTCAGCCCCCTCCGCAGCGCGGGGCCCGGCCGGGGGCTCCCAGGTGAGGGGCCGCGGCCCGGGCGGTAGTTCCCGCGGCGGTCTCAGGGCAGGGGCAGCGCCGCAGAGCCTAGGCTCGGCGGGGGGCCCTGCCGGAGCTACCTTTTATCCAAGCAGGCGATCCACTCGGCTGAAGAGGAAGAATGGGCAGCGTGCGCAGCGACCATGTTGGGCAGCGGCGCGCGGTGTACCCGGCTGCGGCGACCTCCCGCGCTCGCTTTGCCTCCGCCTCCGCCTAGCCCGCGGCGCGGACCCGCTCCTCAGCGCCCGCCTCGCGACCTGTGCGGCGGCGACGGGCCCGCCCTCCCAGCGGGCTCCCGCAGCCTTCCGGGCGGGGGGCCCGCGAGGGAGGGGACTCGAGGGGCGGGACGCGGGGACCCGGAGGGCTCGAGCCGCCCGCCCGCCCGCCGCTGCACTGCGGCGCCCGGGGGGTGGGGAGCCCCGCGGTCCCGCCCGCTACGGGGAGGGGACGAGGGGCGACCCTGCGTGGCCCGCCACCTGCGACAGGTGATCGCAACGTCTCGGGGAGACCTGGGCCGCGCCCCTCACCTCCGGGCCTCAGAAGCGTGGACGGAGGGAAGGCGCCACGCGTGGGGAGGGGGCGAGGGGGTGGCTGTCAGAGTATATATTTTTCATATGGCGAATGCCACTAAAATGGCTGCTGCCTCTCTGTTTCCTTAGAAACCCGTTAGTCTTCCTCAGCGGGTGTCAAAACTTGCTGGAGGTTTTTGCTCACCTTTCCCGTTTCCGCTTTAAAAATGAATGAAGAGGAGGTTACCGTGGCTTGGGGTGGGAATACCTACTCTAGTCACCGAGGGTGGAATCCAGGGGACAGTTTTTCCTGAAGGGTGAGGTAGGGCTGGAATGGAATGGAGAGCCGGTGCAGGCGTGGTTGGAAACAGGGAAGGGAAGCCAGTGGGCTGCAGTGGTGATCAGCGGTGACTGAGGGAATGGTAAGCCCCAGCCTCTGGCCTTGAGCCCGGGACCTCCCGGGGCTTCCATCACTTGCATGATGAAAAGAAACACAGTTAAGAATGGGGAGTAGTGGAGCCACACGCAGAACTGAGGTTTGGGGGGTCTGGAGAGGGCCGGCAAGATCCCAAGGCCCTCAGGTGAACTTGGATGGTTGGCCCCACATGTCACTAGGGCCTGTCTCTGGTAGGGAGCACACAACAAATGTTATGCCTAGAAGTTGTTTGCTTACATTCTGCCAAAAATCAAATTAAGCTCTAACAGTTATTTAGGAATTTGGGGACAAGTTAAATCTTCTGGATTATTGCCAAACGCTGTTTATATTTATGGTGTGATTTAGGGATAGATAATGGAGAAAGAAACATCGCATAGCTAACCTCACTTTGGTTTTTTTTTCTCTTCTGCCCTGCCCTCAGTCCCCTGCTCAGAGAAGTTTCCAAGGATTGGAGAATGACACAGCAGGTGCATTCTGGATTTCTTTTATCCTAATAAAACTCCTCCAAAGAATTTGCTGTTTTCCCCTCTGCTTAATAGCCAGGATCTGGTTTCAGACCTGCCAGCATATTCCCTCAGCAACCCTCCCTGCTCAGCACTTGTCCTGGGTTGACCTCCATCCTGTTCATTTCTATCATGTTTTAAGTAAGTAATATTTAAAATGTTATAGTATACAGAGAGTACCAAATGTATTTCTGTTGTTTTTTTTAATGAGAGAGGTATGAAGGAGGAAATGGGTCTCCTGTATTTATTAAGATTCATTTATAAAGAGCTATTGAGAACATTTCAAACAAATGCTTTCTCAAAATGCCTTCACTCAGAATACATGTAAGTAAGGAATTAGAGGCAAAATGACTTCATATGACATGTCATTACCAGAGGTTCTGAGTTGACATAGTTTTTGGCCATAATACTAATAATAGTCATCATTTATTGAACATCCACCAAGCGTTAGATGCTATGCAGAGTTCTCTACAAGTGTTATCTTATTTAATCTTCAGAACGTTCTATGAAGCCAAGCCAGAAGGACAGCTGCCCAAGGCAGTACTCCACAAAAAGGGACAAATATCTCTGAAAATGTAATGAAACACAGTACATTGTATGTATCAGTACTTTCAGAGAGAGTATTGATTGGGTTGCAAGGAAGACACTGATGAGCTACTTGGAGAGGGAGTGAGAGCTCAAGGATCCTAATGTGTATTCCAGGGAGCATGGAACATCAAAGCCACTATTTTCTCTATGGGGAATCTGCCTTTCCTTGAAATAGAAGTTGGAAGAATTATTTAAAGAATATCCTTTCAAGGGAGCAGCAGTTGGATCATAGGTTTACCCAGAGCCCTCATATGTCCCCATTCACCATGGTGGTAAGTACCAGTAACTCCAGTATACTCACTAGCACAAGGACACTAAGCCTCAGGAAAGATTGATAATTTGCTCTCAAGAGCCCAGCTGCTATACTGAGGGTTCTTGAACCAGATTTGGGTCCCAAAGCCCTTGTACTTGGAGATGGAGTCACTGGTTCAGTCAAAAGAATGAGAATAGAAGGGAAGTAAAAAAAATGATGCCCAGGTGAGAACAAAATGGTTATAATTTTATATGTAAAAATAGGGAAACTTGGGTGGAAGAAAGATAGAAGAAACCCTTTAAATGTCAGGAATAAATTTGCTGTTCTACAAATTACTCCTGTAGTCTAAAAGGGATTTGACTACTGGTCAAGAATTATAAAAGTAAAGGAGCTGTTGCATGATCATTCCATTAAGAAGAGGAAGAAAATAAGGGATTTTTTTTTGGTTTTGTTGGGAAAGGCAAAAAACCAGAGAGTGTTTATTCTTTTTCTTTCCTTCAAAGAATGTAAATCAAGCCAGACTAAAAAAGACCACATACTTTGTGATTCCATTTAGATAAAATTTCCAGAATAGGCAAGTCTATAAAGACAGAAAGTAGATTTGGAATTGCCTAGGTCTGGAGGGTGTGAATGGGAGTGACTGCAAATGGGCCCAAGAAATCTTTTTTTGGAACTGGAAATGTCCTAAAATGGATTGTGGTGATGGATGCACAACTCTGTAAATTTAACAGTTATTGAGTAGTGTATTTTAAAATGGATGAATTTTATGATATACAAATTATATCTCAAAACTGAAAAAGTAAATAATAATAAAAAATAATAAACCCGTCTGGTAGAAGAAATAAAAAGAACATGCATTGATCTTTTGGAGGAAAACAAAGAAAACTATAGGAGAAAAAGTAACAGTTCCCCATAATTCTACCACCTAGAGATAATAATTTAACTCTAATACTTTAGTGCATTTTATTCTGAATTTTCTATTTTAAAAAAGTACAATCACATATATATCCATAAAAATATGCATATAACTAGCTACTTACATTCAATTATGTATACAGTTGACCCTTATACCAAGACAGGGTTAGGGGAACAAACATACACACCACACACACCTCCACCATCCCACCCTTGCGTCCCCAAAACCCCCACCTCCGTGTGGCCAAATCTACATATAATTTTTGACTCGCCAAAAACTTTCCTACCAATAATCTACTGTTGACCAGAAGCCTTATCAATAGCAGTCAGTCAGCTCACCTGCATTGTGTGTATTATATGTAGTGTGCACTATATTCTTACAACAAAGAATTTCTTTCTTCTAGAAAAAGAAAAAGTTTTTAATAAGATCATAAGGAATGAATGCCTGTGTTGTCCGGTCGTTGGGCATCCAACTCTTGGTTTCAGCCGGGGTCGTGATCTTGGGGGTCATGGTCTTGGAGGTCATGAGATCAGATCTGCCGAGGCTCTGCCTCGGGCTCTGCCTCAGTGCTCAGCATGGTATTTGCTTAAGACCCTCTCTCCCTCTCCCTTTGCTCACACATGCATGTGCATGCTCTCTCTCAAATAAATGAGTCTTTTTTAAAAAAAGAAAATTGTACGAGGAAGTACATTTACTGTACATCTGGATTTATCTAAATAAATCATATATGAGTGAAACCCTGGCAGTTCAAACTCATGTTGTTCAAGGCTCAACTATAGATAGACAGAGAGATACATGCATTCATACAAACTTGAAAGCATTATTTTATAGGCTACTTTTTCTACTTGGAAGGGAAAAGTGCTGTACATATTTAAAAATACCCTCATTAAAAATGTAACAACTACAAAATATAATTTATTTAAAGTATCTTCCTTTGAGGCCTGTTTTTTCATTGACAAAAAATATTTGTTTAATCTTCTTCCTATAGATTAGTGAATTCTTTTACTATAAGAAAGCTGATATCTTCACTGAAGATCTCCAATGAGATGAGAAAAAGTTACAAGACCCAAGTTCACTAATGCCAGTTATTACTAGTTGTAGATCTTTGAGTGAGTTACTTAATGTCCAAGTTCCATTTTGTTCATCTGAGCAGAGATCCAAAGTTAGGAATTTGGGAGACAGTTAAGATTAAGTTGTAGCTCCATTCTCTACTGTTTTACCTTACATGAATTAGTATAAGACCCTGTTTTGACGTCTGTAAAGTGGAGACATTAATGGTATTATGCATGAATATGATGATAACAGGATTCAGCATAAGTTCCAGGCACATAATGTATGCTCTATAACTCTTAACTACCATTGTGATTATTAATTTCTATACAATCCAGATAAATAGCCTCTGCCCTCTGAATTTCATGGGAACCTGGTGACAATCAATTGAGATCTGTTATACTAAAGAGTCTTGGCATCTGTTAAATATGAATTTTGACTATATGGGATATAAGGGAAGGTCTGCCTCCACAAGAAACACTAAAGTTTCCTGAGGACTATTTCAGACATGGCCTCACAATCTTTTCTCCATTCACTCTATGTCTACCTACTTCTGTCATTCTTCAAATGAGAGCATGGTCCCCATGCCCTCAACTTTAGGGAACTGTTCTCTAAGTGGCCCATTGAAGCCCTTCTTTAACCCACTCTTGGTGGTAGGAGTCATAACACTGCTCTCACCAAGAAAATACTCCTTATGAAATCCTCCTTCAGTTTCCACTTCCTAGGTACTTTTATTTCTTCCTTCAGTGAGAAGTTGTGGACTTTGGTGTTTTCATTGAAAGCCTGCGTCTTAGCAGGCTTTGGTATTTTCATTGAAAGCCTGCGTCTTAGCACCTCCCTCTGGAATTTCATATCTATCCTGTTTTGGTGCCCCAGATGAAACTTGAATTTAGCATCTGTGACAGGCTAGTGAAAATTGAATCAAGCCAACTTCTTTTCCATACCTTCAACATTAGTGCCTACTCAACCAACACAACTGCCTTTTCCAGGCAGGGCTATTCACCTGGGAGCTGTAAGGAATACCACACTCATTAGGAAAGTGTAGCTCACATGGTCTCTTGAGCTTTCTGAAAAAGAAATGCATAATTAAAAATAACTGACTAGGAGAGGCCAAATTTGTGGGTTTTAATAAAATTTGTGGTCTTGGTTTAAAACTTCAAAAATTGGTCAATTTTTGGTTATTGGAATTAAAATCTTAAAACAACAAAAAGCAGAGATAAGAAAGTGGCTAACATTTTTGTTATGATAACATAAAAATTATATCAATAAGGCAAAGTCATAAATGACCCATATTTAGAAGCTCAATATTAGGCCTCTGTGAGTTTTAGAAGCAGAATTGCTTATTTTTGGTATTTTTATCATTATGGCATACAAGGGCCAATTAACAAGGAATTAGCTATTAGTTTTAATTTCATTTTAGATATATTCAGTCTGGGGCACTGGAATTAAGTAAACAATGTAATATGTAAAACAACGAAAAATTGCCTTGGGGATTATCTAGTGACTGCCTTCCAGTTTCCAGATTCAGAGTGAACTAATGTAAAATTTTACGTTGTCAGTTTTTATATTCCCTAAAAAGAGGCTATGTGCAGTAATAGTCTTCTGTTTTACTGAAAGGTAAATTAAAGTACACAGTCAAGAGGCATAGTTAAAATAAACCTTCTTGGAAAAAAATATTATTGAGAGTTAAAATTTATGACTTAGTTATGGAAATAAGTCCTAAAAGAGAAGAAAAGTCTTTTGCTCCAGAAGTAAAATTACATTCTAAAGAAGCATATTGATCTCTGTAAAGAAAACTGGCAGTGATTTCTATCAGTTCACTGAACCCCTGCTTACGGAGAATTGCCTGTAAAAGAGCTTGAATCCTCCACCTGGCCATATTTTCAGAAGGGACAGTTCCTCTGCAACCAGGAACCAGTGATTATTGGTAAGCGAATTGCTCTGCTCTAACTAGGTGCGGAACTAATCAGGTTCAGTACCACACCAGAGCTAAAGCCTGAACGAAGGCCACCTTATGTGTGGAAGTGTTCCATATGCCACTTCTTCAAGTTGACTTGGTAAAGTGGCAATAACAAGCTTGGGTAAATAGTTTGGGGGGATGAAAATGTCACCATGTGACAGCATTAGTCTTAGACCTATTTTCCAGTGGAGTAAATCTATTTTGGTGAAATAACAAGCTGCCATTGCTTTTTGATATTATGTGAGAGAAGCATAGTATATTATCCAACTCAGAAAAATCTCTGCCTTTGTTATTATACACATTTTTCACATTAATAGGGAAAATTACCATGAAAACAATTTCAAGTGAATTGCAGCCACCTAACATTTGTGACAATCTCCTTTTCATCTGTAATCTCCGTTTCATCTGTAACGTGGGCTCCAGCGTATTTCAAAAATAGATTATATAGTGGATTCCGTAAAGAAAATAAGTACAGAAAAGAGAGTTTGTGACTAAAAATCTTATTGATTATATTAAACCAAGAGCATGCAGAACTTGAAGGACAGTTCAAGTTAAGACAGAGGGTTTTCATTTAAAAATTTTGGCTGTACAATAAAATAATGAGTTAAGTTCTTTTGTTTAGGTGCACCAATTTTCACATAAAAAAATATGGTAGTGCCACACTACTAAAGAAGATACATTTACTAGCATTTCTGGATTAGAAGTACTAGTTCAGTTCCAGAGGCAGAAAATAACTCAGGAGGCTTAGGAAGATGCCAAGAAGAAATAACTGGATTCTTTGCTGTGTCTCTGCAGAGCAGGGGGGACCACACCCTTTCAACTCTTCGAGTTTACAAGGGGGAGATTCCAACTCTATCAGCCCTTCCTCTGCCTCATGGACCAGAGACTTCACAGCCCTGAATCTGTCAGCTCCTCAGTGGAGCTTTGCCTTCAGGTGAACCTAGACCTGGACCTGTTTGTGATAGGTGTGTCTGTGCCTAAGATAAGGGCATTGCCACCCACTCAGTTACCTCCCAAAAGACTGTAGAGATGGAACCCTTTTCATTTCTTTACACCATTAATTCATCCAGTCATTTAAGTCAGTAAATACTCATTGAGCTCCTACAAATGTGTCAGGCACTATGCTAGGCACTGAAGGAGGAGCAGAGAACAGACAAATACCCAACTTGCATGAAATATTGTAGTGGGTAAAATAAGATATAGGCAGATAAATATATAAATTTAGGATCTGTCCAGTGGGGATACTCTGCAAGGGACAATTAAGCAAAATCAGGGAATACAGAGATGATGAAGGGGATTCTATTTGATATAAAGTAGTCAGAAAAGACCTTCCTGATAATGCAACATCTGAGCAGAGCACGGGCCTATGTACACAACACCTGTCTCATCCTTAGCCACTGGCTTTTCTTGGCTGTTATAGCAGCTAACAGACTCCATGCAGACCCCTGTAGTTTCTCTGCCTGAGGATCACAAGCCACAGGTCTAGAATACCTGACTGCTCTCCCTAACCCTCTCCAAATTCAGCTGAAATGCCAAGTCATAGGCCTTGCCTCCTGAGCAACTGCCAAGGGAGCTAAAGGATGAAATACAGAAATGCAGAGGATTTAATTTCCCCTGAATGAACTTTGACCAGAGGGAGACAGGAGATTGGATATTCTGGGCAGATAAACTTCCTCTTTTTATTTCCCTCTGATGGACTGTTCCAGTATTTGGTTTCTCCATACAGCATCTCTGAAGTTAACCTGTGTGACCAAACTTATTTGCTTCCCGAGTGTTATAATTTGGACTGCGTTCCCCAAAAGATATGTTGAAGTCTTAACCCCAGAATGTTATTTGGAAAGAGGGTCTTTGCAGATGTTCTCAAGTTAAGATGAGATCATCAGGGTGGAGCCTAACCTAATACAGCTGATGCCCTTGTAAGAAGAAAAGACAGGACACAGAGGGAGAAGATGGCCATATGATGACAGAGAGGAAGACTGGAATGATCCATCTACCAGGTAAGGAACATCAAGGATTGCCAGCAAACTCCAGAAGCCAGAAGAGGCAAGGAAGGATCTCCTCTACAGTTTTCAGAGGGCATGTGGCCTTGCCAACATCTTTATTTTGGATTTCTAGCCTCCAGAACTGCAAGACAATATTGTTTTAGGGAGACCATGTTCATAGTACTTTGTTACAGCGGCCCTAGGAAACAAACACACTGAGTGACCAGCTATGTTGGATTTACCTCCCAAATAAAGCACTAACAGTCCATGCCTGAGGCTCTGTTTTCCAGAGAACTGTGACTGTGACAAAGACCTGAATAAAGTGAAGGATGGTATTTGAGGACAGAGATTATAGACACAGGGAAGACAATCCAAAGGTGGCAGCATGCTTGATGTGTTAGAGGACCCGGAAGAAAGCTAGTGGAGAATGAATAAGGAGAAAAGTGCCAAGAAATGAAGTCAAAGAGGATGCCAAAGATGCTATCCCTAGGGCCTTATGGACCACAGAGGAGATTTCAAATTTTTTTAACAAAGTATTAATGAGATGTAATTTACACATAATAGTAAAATGAACAAATCTTATGGGTATGGTTTTGTGAAATTTTTTTTTACACATTGCTCTGGTTTGAATATGCCCCCCATTCATGTGTTAAAAACTAATCCCCAAGGTGATGGTATTGAGAGGCGGGACCTTTGGGAGGTGACTAAGTCATGAGGGCATATATATTATAAAAAAGACCCAAAAGAGCTCCCTTGCCTCCTGCTACATGAAGACAAAGGAAGTCCGCCATTGGAAGAGGGCCATTACCATCCTGGCACTTTCATCACAGATTTCTAGCCTCCAGAACTGTGAGAAATAAATTTCCATTGTTTATAAGCTACCCAGTCTCTGATATTTTGTTATAGCAACACAAATGGGCTAAGACATGCATGTATAGCCCACTGTGACCACCATCCAGATCAAAATATGGAACATTTCTATCATCCTGAAGACTTCCTCTTATCTTCCAGCCAATACTACTTACCAATCCTGGGGGAACCACTACTGTCACTTTTATCACTACAGATTGGTTTTACCTGATTTTGAAAATCAGGTAAATGGACTCATACAGGATAGACTACTTTTGCTCAAAATGATGTCTTTGAGAATCATCCAAGTTGCTGCACTATGCTTCACCTGTTTTTATTGCTGCATGATATTCCATCGCCTGCATCACATTTTGTTTACCTGTTCTTCTGGTTATTTGGAGTTTAGGCATATAATGAATGAAGTTGCTAAGAACACTTATGTACTCTTATCCTTTTGGATATATGCAATCAGTTCTTTTGGCATAAATCTAGGAGTGTACTTTCTGGCTCTAGGTAGGTCTTTGTTAATTTTATCAGTTTTTCAAGGTGCTTGCACCATTTTATCCTCCCGCCAGCAATGTATAAGAGTCCAGTTACTTTACATACTTGGCAATACTTGGAATAGTCAATCTGCTTAATTTTAACCTTTCTGTTTTGTGTTTTTGTGTTTGTGTAGTGGTATTTCACTGTGGTCTTTAATATGCCTTTTCCTGATGACTAATGATAAGCACCTTTTCACAAGCTCATTAATTACTTAGACATCTTCTTTTATGAAGCACTTGTTCAAGTCTTTTGTCCATATTTCATGTTTTTGTTAAGGCCACATCCCATTTCCAAAATCTGCATTAGTTAATCTATTGCAATGTAATAAATTACTCTATACACTGCTCACAAAATTTTATGGGATCAGGAACCCGAGAGCAGCAGGGTTGGGTTCTGGCTCAGAGACTCAGGTTGCAGTTGAGCTGTCGGGCAAGATTTTGTTATATCAAGGCTCAGCTGGGGCCAGAAACTGCAGGTCTAAGCTCACTCACATGAGCTTCATTGTGAGTAAATGTATGATTTCTATTAGGCTGGTGAAATGTTGAAAAGTTTAAAGACCTTCTACCACTCTCATTGACTTCTGGTGTCCAGGATCTTAGTTTGAAAGAAGCCATCTAAAGGAACAGTTTGTGGCAAAGAAAGACCCAAAGTCCCCCAACTAGTTGACAGGGACAGGACAAGGAAGAGGTGTTAGAAATCTAAAAAGTATTCAGGCCCAAAGAAATGTAACTGTTTAGAATGGCTCATTTTCATTAAGCTCTCATTAACTCACTAGGAGTTTAAAAGAATAAATCATGGCAGAGTGTTTCTAGTCCTCCAATGGTCATTTGATCCAGCCACCTCAGCTGTGGAAATCTATGCCAAGATTAGAATCCACTATATGGAAAAAGCTACTCTTTGAAAGTAACTTATTAGAAACATAAATTATGGAATTGTTAAAGAAAGCACGTGTTTCCTCAAAAGTTACCAGGAAATTATTAAAAGTGGTTGTTGTGAGTGCTTAACATATAATATTATAGAAAACACTTAGGATATAATATTAGGTGGAAAACTGGATGAAAACTAGGTGAAAATGATTCAGATTATCCAATGAAAATTGTTGCAATGTGATGTCATTTACGTATGCACATAGGAAAAAAATTGGGAAGGAAGAAAAAAGTATAATATCTGTATTAGAAATGATAGGGTAATGGATAAATTCTCTCCCTACTTGCCAAATTTTCCATATATTTTTATAACTTAAAACATCTAAGATTACCAATTGCCATCAAACTTGAAATTTGATAAAAATAAGTTAAATATAAATTATCTAAATTTTTCCTAGTTCATTTATTTTCCTCAAGTTTTAATTTGAAATTTTCAAACCTACAGAAAAGTTATAAAACTAGAACAATAAATGCCTATATGCCTTTCACCTAGATTCACTAGCTATTACCACATTTGTTTTATTTCTCCATGTATAATACACACACATATATTTTTTTCCTGAACATTTGAGAGAGTGATAGACATTTTGAAAGCATGGTCTTAAATAGTATAGCATGTATCTTCTAAGAAAAAGGACATTCTTCTACCTTCTTCTAAAATTATCACACTCAAGAAACTTAACGCTGATACAATTCTATTATCTAATATAAAATTTATGTTCCAATTTCTCCAACATACCAAAAAATACTCCTTTTTTTGTCTTTTTTCTGCTTTATCCAAGATTCAAAGATCACATGTTGCATTTGGCTGTTATACCTTTTTAGTTCTCTTTTAATCAAAAGCAACTTCTTCAGAGTTTTTTTTTCCCAATTCCTTCATGACACATTTTTTAAAAAAGATTTTATTTATTTATTTGACAGAGATCACAAATAGACAGAAAGGCGGGCAGAGAGGGGGAAACAGGCTCCCTGCCGAGCAGAAAGCCCGATGAGGGGCTCGATCCCAGGACCCTGTGATCATGACCTGAGCTGAAGGCAGAGGCTTTAACCCACTGAACTACACAGGCGCCCTGAGACTGACCTTTTAAAAAGACTCTGGGCCAGTTATTTGCAGAATGTCCTTCAATATAGATATGTTTGACTTTCCTCATGATTAGAAATTACCTGAATTTCTTAGCTAACATCTATCTTATTTTGTGTTGAAAGATATTACTCTTTCCAATGCTGCCAATATTTTCCTATCTCATGAAAATGGAAAATCTTTAATGTGTTTTTTTAACAGATTGTGCTAATATTTTTGAGGGGTACAGTATTAGTTGGACTCAGATATAGGTATCTAAACTTTATCATTTCATCATCTAGAAAATAGTAACTAAGAGAATATAGCTTACGAAAGCCAAGTACTTGTTGGGGCACCTGGGTGGCTCAGTCGTTAGGCATCTGCCTTCGGCATGGGTTGTGATCCCAGGGTTCTAGGATTGGGCTGCGTTGGGCTCTCTTCTCCCCAGGAGGCCTTCTTCTCCCTCTCCCACTCTCCCTGCTTGTGCACTTGAGAACCTCAAGTTCTAGTTGAGGTTCTAGAACCTCAAGTTCTAGTTACCTCAAGTAAGTAATTTCTAGTTCCCACAGTAGGAATTAGGGATCTGCCTGCTTTTTAACCCCTTACAGCTTGACTAAGGAATGTTTCCTATTCTTTGTTGCCTTGTATTTTAGACCAGTCTATAAGCCAGACCAGGAGTTGCTTGGTCATAGAATTAAAGATATTGGGTTGCAATTCTAGAAAATAAAACCATTTGCTGAGCCACTGCTCAGCTGGGGGCAGTCTGTGTGCCTTCAAAGTGTCTTAGTAGAAATTTTGAGTCCTGAAAATACCTGATTACTAGACTAAACAAGCAGAATCTAGGCAGAGGCAAGTCTAAACTTCATGCATAACATCACCTATCAAGGCTGCCAATAAATCACTCAATTCATATAAATAAAAAGCTATGGCAATGATGTTGTTTGAATGTAAGTGTCTCTTATTTGAGACTTAAAAATCTGGGTTATATTTCTAGGAACATTCTACTGAATGCATCCATGGACATTGATTTAACCCAAGTGATGATGGAGTTTTTGAATCTGGGCCATCACTCTTACCTCACTTGCCCATGACACTATTGCCAATGAATCACAGTGTTCTTTTCTATTAGCCTGGACACTGCCTTAGAAATTTTTCCAACAGAGCATTATAGGCAACCATAGATGATAATTTGGATTCAACGCATCACATAAGATCTTTATAACACCGAAAAGAAATAAGATAAATATCATGTAGGTTTTAGCTTCTCACCTTCACCTGCATATAAATGGTAGAACAATGCTTCTTATGAATGACTGACAGACAACTGGGTGATCTGGTTAAAAATAAAATCTTGTAATCAGAGCATGTTGACCAGGTAATTGGACAAAGGAAAGAAAGGAAAAAATGTTACTTAAGGTTAGCTATTTGCTGTGATAAATTGACTTCAATCTACATAATAGCTGAAACAAAATAGAAGTTCATTTCTTGCTTATGAAATAATCCAATTGGTTCCAGGATGTGGGGATGGAAGGATGTGAGCTCCATTCTACACAGTCATTAGGGATCCAGGCTGGTGGAGACTGTGCCATCTAAAATACCCAAATTTCCAGAACACTGTGGACATTTGCATCTAGCTGGTATAGGAGAAAGAGCATGGGGAGCTTTGATTATTCAAGCCTGAAAGTGACTTTCAGCAATTCTGCAATATTCTATTCTCTAAAACATAGTTACATGGCTATACTTAACTAAGTTGGACAGGAAAGTATAGCTCATGACAGGGCAAATTCTTCCCAATGGCACTGTAGTATAGAAGGGAGCATAAATGTTCGGTGGTCAGCTAGCATCTCTGCCCACAAAGGGGAACTTTTCCTTTAAACTCCATGGCTTCTTATGGGACAGGAGAATGGTGATAACACTAGAGTACATCTAGTAGTATGCCAGGCATAATTTTTGTCTGAGACTTTTCATATTCCCAGCCCATATGGCTCAGCCAAATATGAAGATGAAAACCTGTATGTGAATATTTATAGTGGCTTTATTCATAACTACCCAAAGCTGGAAACAGCCCATTGTCTTTCAATTGGTGAATGGTATAGCATATTCATACAAAAGAATATGCATATTCATACAAAAGAATACTACTCAGCAGTAAAAGAAAAAACTACTGATACACCCAGAAAGTTGGATAAATATCAAATGCATTATGTTAAGTAAAAATAGAAAAGCAGGAAGAGCTGTATACTGTGTGATTCCATTTATAGGACATTCTTGGAAAAGACCAAAGTATAAAGACAGAAAACAAATCAGAGGGTGCTAGGACTAGGGTTATGTGGAGGTTTTGACCACAAAAGAAATTGGGTGATAGATGCATTCTATATCTTGAATGTGTAGTGGTAGTTGTACAACTTTAGGCTTTTATCCAAATTCATAGAACTGTTACATTAAAAAACAATAAGTAACTGCATAAAAAGATAAAATAAATGAGACAGAGACTCTGTCATACATTTTTTTTTTCAATCCTCTAGTATACTCTTTTGAAAAAATACCAGTTTTTTCTGGCTCAAGGTTACCCATTAGAGTGCAACCAAGCCAAACTGTAGCCTTCTCAAGACCCCTACTTGAGCTTGAGGATCCACTTCCAAACTCACTCACATGGGTACAGAATAAGTTTAGCAACACCTGGGCCCCTCACAACAGAGCTTCCCTTAGATTGAGTGATGAGAGACAGCCGACAAGTGTCTTTTATAATATAGTCTCAGAAATAACATACCATCATTTTTGCCATAGTCTATTGACCAAGCCTGGTACAAGATAGGAGGGGACTCCACAAGCTGTGACTATCAGGAGGTAGGGATTATTGATGCTATCTTGAAGCCCGGCTATCACAGGCAGGAATCTCTTTATAAATACAAGTATGCCAACCCATATTCAGGTTGTAATTTTATTGAATTGTAGCATATTATTTCACAGAACTTAGAGGAGCAGAAAACATTGATAAAATATTATTCTAACTAAGGAGACACCCTTCGGTAGCAACATTGAAATATTAGTTTAGTTATCTAGCCTCAGAATCACAGTTTATTCGATGTCTATTTTTACCTCTGTATTTTAGATTTATTCATTTAACATTATCACAAGTATGAGTAAATCTGAAAAACACACTCTTTGAACTCATACGTAAATAGTAATTCCAGGAATAAAAAAAAAGTTCTAAATTAGAAGATTAGGCCACATAACAAATAGCATGGAGGACAAGGGGAGATGGAGAGGAGAAGGGAGTTAAGGGAAATTGGAAGGGGAGGTGAACCATGAGAGATTATGGACTCTGAAAAACAATCTGAGGGTTTTGAAGGGGTGGGGGTGGGAGGTTGGGGGAACCAGGTCATGGGTATTAGAGAGGGCACGGATTGCATGGAGCACTGGGTGTGGTGCAAAAGCAATGAATATTGTTATGCTGGAAAAAACAAATAAATTTAAAAAATCAGTAGTAAAACAAAAAAAAAAAAAAAAAGAAGAAGAAGAAGAAGAAGAATTAGGCCACCCTAATCAGAGAGTTTAATAGTTTAATAAGTATATCTTAGCCACACATGTGGAAATGGAATAGAATGACAAAAATAAAGGTGAATGTGTAGGTCAAGTAAACATTAAAAAAAAAAAAATCAAAGCCCTATTTCCAACACATTTCCACCTTTTTCTTATCAATGAGCATGCCATCTACACAACTACATTTCCTAAATCTCAAGGACAGGTTTTAAATTTTATTCATTTTTGCTGCCGGATTGACTTTTTTCCAAAAAAATTATAAATGCTTTACAAATTTGTGGCAATTTTAAAATTGAGGCTAAAAATCATTAAAATATAATGAAATGTCTTCTAGCACCTTAAAAAGTATTAATCATATTTGTGATACTCTAGATTGTAATATATACGTTTATTAAATGCCTTAGAAAAATAGCCTGATAGTTTTATTTGTTTCATCTCTAGATCACTAAAAAGAACGCATATTTAACCATTGAAGTCCAGCCCTTCAAAGTTTCTTAAAGCAGATACATTTTTTAGGTGATTACGATCTTGTTTGGATGTTGCCCTCACATTCTGGTTTTTATTATAATACTTGCTGGGCAGCCAGTTCACATATAACAACTTTCATTTCTTTCCTTATGGAAATAAATTTTCACTCAAATATGGAAAGATATTAAAAACAAGGATATAGTCTCCTACCATGTTTTGTTTGCTCTGCATTCTAACCTACTACTTCAGTATCCAGTCCGAAATGTTGTAGTTCCCTGAGCAAGGCTGTTGTCACAAAGGTTTCAAGCTTGTGTGAAGGTCTTTCACAGAACAGCCCAGCCAGGCTTTGTGTCCCTGGGCTTTCTAAAAAGTTTAGATAAAATACACTGTGGGTCTCTTAGGTCTCTATTGTGCTTTTCAAGTTGGGGTGGATAGGGCAGCTGTGTGGGTTTAAACGGAATTCATTTCCAGGTCCTCAAATTCCATATTAATCATGCTTAAATCTAATCTGCCTGAGAACACGTTCTTGGTCAGACCACTGTGCCCAGTGTCTTTCCCAGCTTCTCATTCCTAGTCACCTTCTCCTAACTTCATAAACTAAAGGCAAATCCTTTACTCATTTGGAATCCCCTGGTTACAAGTGCCTCCAGCAAAGCCACCTTGATCAAAGCAGTGGTCTATGTCTCAGCTGCATAATTTTAAGAAGGAGGAGATGACAATTCCCCCCGAGTATTTCTGCTTATCAATATTACTTTTTCAAGTATTAGAGAGTATTGCAACTTATTATTTTATATTTTCTTACACATTCATTAGGATTCATAAGAGAAAATTTGTAATTAAATATTTCATAAAGATAATTAGTTAAGGAAAATCTATATTCAATTTTTACTTGGATGCATTTAATTTCCTGCTTGTTCTCATTGGTCAACCACTTACTACCAGTTTATTTTATCCTGTGATGTATTTCTCAGATGCACATTAGCTTAACAAGAATGGTTTGTGGATTCTACAGTGAACAGTCATTAATACATCTTTTGAAAGCCTTCCACGTAAAAATAGCTAATAACTTATTTTTGCTGTCAATTCCACAGAATCGAGTCACATTCTAGCAATAAGTAATACATATCTATTGATATATGCACTAATTAAAAAAGGAAAAAGAAGATCTATGAAGTGAGTTGGAGGAAATCAGAGGGGGAGACAAACCATGAGAGACTGTGGACTCTGAGAGACAAACTAAGGGTTTTGGAGGATGGGGCAGAGAGTGGGTATTGTGGAGGGCACATATTGCATGGAGTACTGGGTGTGGCGCACAAACAATGAGTTTTGGAACACTGAAAAAAGAACAAAATTAAATTTAAAAAAAGAGATACAATTCTAGTAACATTTCACATTTTTAAATAATTATTAAATTTAACAATGCATTTATGTTATGTTCAGTTGTATAACACTCAGCTTTATCAATACAGGAAGCATATATTTTATTTTTTATTTTTTTATTTTTTTGAAAAGATTTTATTTATTTATTTGAGAGAGAGACAGTGAGAGAGAGACAGTGAGACATAGCATGAGAGGGGAGAAGGTCAGAGGGAGAAACAGACTCCCCATGGAGCTGGGAACCAAATCCGGGACTCTATATACCAGAACTCCAGGATCATGACCAAAGGCAGTTGTTTAACCAACTGAGCCACCCAGGCACCTGGAAGCATATATTTTAAATTTCAACGTACACATATTTTTGTGGAGAAAAGTATGATGATTAATTTTTTTAAGCTTTCAAATATAAAGAACAAAATTTTGTGGGTAAAATAAAGTAAAAATTCAAGTTCAAGGAGAAAGGAACAAAATAATATTTCCTAATGTTAGAAAAGATACTACTCGTTTTTTTATATTAAGATAAAATTGACATGTAACATTAGTTTTAGGGGTACAACATAATGATTTGGTATATGTATTTATTACAAAATGATCACCACAATAGATCCAATTAACATCTGTCTCTGCACATCATTATATATTTTTTTCTTGTGGTGAGCATTTTTAAGATCTACCCTCTTAGCAACTTTTGTACATATAATCTCATTAATATATGGTTGTCAAGCTATATATTACATTCCCGTGCTTATTTTAAAACTAGAAATTTATCCCTTTTGACTATTTTCACTCATTTTGCCACTGCCCCTACTTCCCCATCCCTTACTTCCCACCCCCCACCTCTGGCAACCAAACTGTGTTCTGTCTATGAGATCATACACTATTCGTTTTTCTCTGATTTAGTTTGTTTAGCTTAATGCCCTCAAGATCCATCCATGTTATCCCAAATGACATGTTCATACGTTTTTTTTTTAAGATTTTATTTATTTATTTGACAGAGAGAGATCACAAGTAGGCAGAGAGGCAGGCAGAGAGAGAGAGAGAGGAGGAAGCAGGCTCCCTGCTGAGCAGAGAGCCCAATGCGGGACTCGATCCCAGGACCCTGAGATCATGACCTGAGCCGAAGCAGCGGCTTAACCCACTGAACCACCCAGGCGCCCCTGTTCATACGTTTTTAAAAGTAATACGGTACATATAAAATTGCTCTCATAATTATATTGTTGATTTTATGAAGTTGAGGAATGTTCCCTCTATCCCTATGCTTTGAAACGTTTTAATCAGGAACGGATGCTGTATCTTGTCAAATGCTTTTTCTGCATCAATTGAGAGGACCATGTGGTTCTTCCCTCTTCTCTTATTGATTTGTTCTATCACACTGATTGATTTACAAATGTTGAACCACCCTTGCATCCCATGGATAAATCCCACATGGTCATGGTGGATAATCTTTTTAATGTACTGTTGGATCCCAGGATCTTGTTGAGAATCTTGGCATCAATATTCATCAGGGATATTGGTCTGAAATTCTCCCTTTTGTTGGGGTCTTTCTTCCTTTTGGTGGGGTCTTTACCTTGTTTGGGGATCAGTAATGATGGCTTCATAGAAAGAGTCTGGAAGTTTTCCTTCCATTTCTATTTTTTTAAAACAGCTTCAGGAAAATAGGTATTATTTCTCCTTTGAATGTTTGGTAAAATTCTCCAGAGAATCCATCAGGTCCTGGGCTCTTGTTTTTTGGGAGGTTTTTGATCACTGCTTCAGTCTCATTACTAGATATTGGTCTATTCACATTGCCAAATTCTTCCTGATTCAGTTTTGGAAGTTTATAGGTTTCCAGGAATGCATCCATTTCATCTAGGTTGCTTAACTTATTGGCATATAACTGTTGATAATAATTTCTGATGATTGTTTCTATTCCCTTGGTGTTAGTTGTGATCTCTTCCTTTTCATTCATAACTTTATTAATTTGGGTCCTCTCTTCTTTTCTTTTGGATTAGTTTGGCCAGTGGCTTATCAATCTTATTGATTCTTTCAAAAAATAAGATTCTAGTTTCATTGATGTGTTCTACTGTATCTCTCATTTTTACCTCCTTGACCTCTGCTCTAATCTTGATTATCTCTCTTTTTGTGCATGGGGTTGGTTTAATTTGTTGTTGATTTTCCAGGTCTTTAAGGTGTAAAGAGAGCTGGTGTATTCTGGATTTTTCCATTTTTTTGGAGTGAGGCTTGGATGGCTATATATTTGATGGTAGGACTGCCTTTGCTGTATCCCATAGGTTTTGGACTGATGTGTCTTCATTCTTATTCTCTTATACCATACACAAAGATAAACTCAAAATGGATAAAGGACCTCAACATTAGCAGGAATCTATCAAAATCATAGAGGAGAACATAGGCCACAGCAATTTCTTTCAAGACATGTCTCCAAAGGCAAAGGAAACAAAAGCAAAAATGAACTTTTGGGACTTCATCAAGATCAAAAGCTTCTGCACAGCAAAGGAAATAGTCAACAAAACAAAGGGGCAAATGGGAGAAGATATTCTCAAATGACAGACAAAGGGCTGATATCCAAGATCTATAAAGAACTCCTCAAACTCAACACAAACGAAACAGATAATCACATCAAAAAATGGGCAGAAGACATGAACAGACACTTGTCCAAAGAAGACATACAAATGGCTAACAGACACATGAAAAACTGTTCATCATCATTAGCAATCAGGGAGATTCAAATAAAAACCACATTGAGATACCACCTTACACCAGTTAAAATGGCCAAAATTAACAAGACAGTATACAACATGTGTTGGAGAGGATGTAGAGAAAGGGGAACACTCTTACACTGTTGGTGGGAATACAAGTCAGTGCAGCCACTTTGTAAAACAGTGTGGAGATTCCTTAAGAAATTAAAAAATAGAGCTACCCTAGGGTGCCTGGATGGTTCAGTCAGTTATGTCTGCCTTCAGCTCAGGTCTGATCCCAGCATCAGTAGTCCCACATTGGACTACTTCCTCAGTGGGGAGCCTGTTTCTCCCTCTGCCTGCTGCTCTCCCTGCTTGTGCTTTCTCTCTCTCTCTCTCTAACAAATAAATAAAATCTTTAAAAAAAAAAAAAAAACAGAGCTACCCTATGACCCTTCAAGTGCACTACTGGTATTCACCTCAAAGATACAGATGTAGGGAAAAGAAGGGCCATCTGTACCCCAATGTTCATAGCAGCAATGGCCACAGTCACCAAATTGTGGAAAAAGCCAAAATGCCCTTTGACAGACGAATGGATAAAGAAGATATGGTCTATATATACAATGAAGTATTATGCCTCCATCAGAAAAGATGAATACCCAACTTTTGTATCAACATGGATGGGACTAGAAGAGATTATACTGAGTGAAATAAGTCAAGCAGAGAGAGTCAATTATTGTATGGTTTCACTTACTTATGGAGCATAAGGAATAACACAGAAGACATTGGGAGATGGAGAGGAGAAGTGAGTTGGGGGAAATCAGCAGGGGAGACAAATCATGAGAGACTGTGGACTCTGAGAAACAAACTGAGGATTTTGGAGGGGAAGGGAGTGGGGGGATGGGTGAGCCTGGTGGTGGTTATTAAGGAAGGCACGTATTCCATGGAACACTGAGTATAGTGCATAGACAATGAATTCTGGAACACTGAAAAAAATAAAATTAAATTTAAAAATATATCAATATTTACAATATAATTACATTCTTTGCTACTATTTAAATTTAGGACAAAAAATTCAGATGTTAACATAAAAATGTGTGAGAAGTCACATAATTTTTTAAAACTACTTTAAGGAGTATACAAACAGACAAAAAAAGAAAACAAAAGAGAGGAAAGGAGGGAGGAAGAAAAAGGAAGAAAGAGAGGAAAGGGAGGGAAGGAAAGAGAAAGACAAAACAAAATTGCTACTCTAAAGAAGTGAAATAAATCAGTGGCTCCTCAGTATTCTGTTCCCAGATCTATTGTAAAATCAGATATTTCTTTTCATTTCTCCATTTGTCTTAATTTCCCTAAGTATAAAATGGGCATGATAATAGCTTTCCTTGTGGTCAGAGATTTGAGTCGAATTCATACAAGAAAAAAAAAAAAAACTAAGAGTAAACAACATTGTATGCTAAGTTACATGTAAACTACTAACAACAGTAAAACATGAGATAGGCAGGTGAAGAATTTTTAAATTTCATATCTTTAAATGTTCTATAATCTCTGCCCCTCGTTTTGAGCCAAGAGTTCTTAACAGAATTCTAGAAGTTTATAGATACATAAATTGCCTGGATCTCAAGTCCAGTTCTGATGACCAAGTGGTACGAACAACAGCTTCTTCTTTAAGGAAATGAAATATATTATTTTATTCACACATTTAATGGAAAGAATGTTCAGCATTTCCTGTGGACTTAGCCAGAGCTAAAGCACTAGGCAGAGAAGTGGCATCACCTTATATGGGAGGGTAAACTGTGGAGGGTGTGGTGTAGATATGACCAGGAGTAAAAGAGGAGATAAATGCAGTATCTCAGAATTCAGAGTCTGGAAGTGGACCTGGAAGTTCTGAAAAGAAACTGAAAGGTTACACAGTTCTTTTTTTTTTTAATAATTTTTTAATTTTTAATTTTTTATATAAACATATATTTTTATTCCCAGGGGTACAGGTCTGTGAATCACCAGGTTTACACACTTCACAGCACTCACCAAAGGGTTACACAGTTCTTAATCTCAGTCATAACAGATGTCTTTACATCACTCTTAATATTACACATTTCTGGGAGTAATTGTCCAAGCTATGAGGACAATTACAGAGATTGAATGAGAGAAGAAAATGTCAATAAAAATTTGGCACAAGTCAAAAATTCAGTCCAGGCTGAAAAGTTATCATCTCTGAGCTTACTTTTAGAATGCAGGAAAAAATTTTAGTTATGCAATAGAAGTAAAAGTAAAAATAGTTGAACAAAATAACTTTCAACATCTCTTCCAACAGTAGGCTTTATTGGAAGGTTACACTCCCTGCCCAGAATTAAATTAAGAGAATTAGGTTATATGATTGTGATTGCTTAATGGCACCAGTCTTCTCCACAATCTGGATATAACAACTAATTCAGCTAAGAGTTGGAACATCCTTGCTTCTGAAGGGAATGCTTTGCATCCCCTCAAGGCTGGAAGTGAAGGGTAGGGCAGGGAAGAATAAAAGGTTGAAGACCACAGTGTAGTTTGAGTTTTTGGTCAATATCACTAATTTTTGGCACCTCCAGCAGAGGGCAGGCAGATGTAGGGAAAAGAGAGGAAACGCGGTTCTCCATTTCATTTACAGGCTATTCTTTGCACAATAGCGTGGCACCATAAACACATAAACATGGCCATGCAAGCTGAAACTGGAAAGCGATCTTTTTTTTCCCCCATTTAACTTCTTTTAATGCTTCTTCACAAATGGTGGCAAATACTAAAGTACAGTACGGAGTAATCATAATAAAATTATAAATATGGAATTATAAATTTAAAACATTTTCTGGTTTAAAAAAAAATAAATCTGGCAGTCAACACAGCTCTGCGTGTCTCTGCATTGCTACATTCCTGATGGTGCTCGCGTTTATCCATTCTTCCAGGTCCTCCATGCCCACCTCTTCTTCCTCCCAACTGTTCCATCAAAGGTCCAAGGGGCCCACTAGGGTCACTTTGCCCTCCTCCACCAAAGCCACTTCAGTCCATGTCCCAGCCACTACAGAAGCCACCTCTGTCTCCACCACAACCACCTCTGAACACTCCACCAGGAACACCGTGGTCCATGAGGACACCTCTTCCTCCCAGCGTGCCACCAGGACCACCTCTGCCACAGTGACCGCCCCCCCCCCAGGAGGGTGTGGAAAGGATGATGGAAGGAAGCCTTCAGGCTTCAGGACCTTATACCGCTGCTTTCTGCTCTCCAGGCAAAGTTTCAGTTTCCACACCCAGACTGGGGCACTGCCAGTCTCCAGCTAGACATTTCTTCCTCCTCCAGATGGGTTCTCTCAGGAACCCCAGGACCCCCTTGAAGGAAAGCCACTTCTGTCTCCTCCACAGCCTCCATGTGACTATGGGCCCTTCAGAACCTCCTGGGACCCCTGGACCTCCACAAAGTGGCAGTGGCATCCCTCTGCCCTCACAGGGAGGCATACCACCCCACATGCCATTCCTCTTCCAAGGAAGAGAAACCTTAAATTTGCTCCCTTGAAAATCTTTCCCAACAAACCACTCCATGGCAACTTTGGCAGTTGGTGGGTCTTCATCGGACACTGTAGCATCACCTTTGGGCTTTCCTGTTTCCTTGTGCAAGTGGACAGGTTTCATGGATTGTCTGGTTCTCTTGTTATTCTTAACAACTCCATGCTGCTTAAAGAAGTCTGCCAGCTTCTCTAGTCACATTGTCATATAAGCCTTGCACATATATTGCACTGCTGTCAGAGTCTTCATGTGGATCTGCAAGTAGGCCTAGATCAAGATCTGGTCCTTCAGCCATGGGTCCACCAGGCTTATTGAAGCCACCTTGCTCTCCAGCCGCCATTCCACTGCATCCTCCACCCCGCCCACCTCTGCTCATGCCTCCATCAACAAAATTCTCTTCCCCTGCCCGGATTATCAGGGCAACTCATGCTCTGGTTCTCTTCTGATCAGGAAAATCCTCTAGACTCCTGACCATAAACACCCATGCTACTGTGGTAGTCCTGTCAGAATGAACTCTGATACTGGTAGTTGCTACTCGACTGTCTATATTGACTTGGAGCCTAGCTGTAGGATTCAGTTTGGTGGGGGGGAGAGGGCCGAGGGGCAGTACCTAGTGGGCAGCTGCTGCCCATGGTTGCTTTGTTGCTATAGGAAATCTGTTGTCCATTGTGCTCGGCTGCCCATTGGTGTTTGCTGAGAGTAACTGTTCTGATCATAAGTAGTCAGCCAGCTATGTAGAAGAATAGCTAATAGGAGGATAAGACGGTAGTGCCATGACTGGCTGCATGCGTAGCTCTCAGGTACCTGGGGATAACTGTAGTTACTCTGTCCATATCCTAAGTGGGGCTTGTTGTAAACCCCTGTGCTAGTTTGAGGTTGACTAGTCTCAGCAGGTTTGTTACCATCCTGCGGTTTTGCAGGTGCAATGGCTGCTGGCTGCTGCCCATAGGCTGGGTAAGAAGGCTGAGGGCCAAATGCAAACTGAGCTGCATAGGAGGCCTGGGTGGTAGTGACCACAGCAGTGGTGGTATCGTAAGCACCAGTCCTGTGCCCCTGGACAGACTGACTATAAACCTGGGGTGGGGGTGGGGGGCAGTTGGAGTAGTATAACCAGCAGGAGTAGGTCCATAAAAAATTGCAAGGTGGTCTGTCCATAGGTTGCAGTGGACTGTGCCTGGGTATAGCTGACATCAGTGGGCTGTCCATAGGTTCCATAATTTTTCTGCCCACCTACCAGGGGATTATGTGCCTATCCTTGAGTGGCCTGGCAGTGTATGCACAGTAGCCCTTCTGGGCTGCAGCTTGGCTGTAGGTACTGTAATCCATGGATGCCTTTTTTCCCCCTTCCTTCTCATTCTCTCAACATCCATCTCCCTCTGGCTTTCCCTGTAGGTGCTACACTCTGCAAAGCAATCTTTAAAGCTGGTGGGAAAATTATGATTGGTCCATGACCTGTAAAATTTTTGTCAAAACATTAAAACTCTTACTGTTAGTTATAAACATAAGAGGAAAGGAAATAATAGTAACATTAGTATCTATATAGCCCATTATAATTTAAAACATTAGAAACATTGAGTTAAACGGTTTTGTTATCAAGAGTACTTTGAACAGTTGCTTGCCTTAGTGTTGTAGAACTTACAGTAGGAAACAAGCATCTTTTCTGTGTCTTGGCTAATTTATAAATTTAGAACAGTTTCTAATATGTTATCTTTTGCACTTTCAATGTCAGTATCTTCAAGAGTTCCTTAAATAGCAGCTCTCAGGGACTCACGTGCTCTGGAAGCATACATCACACACTGTTTCAACAACTAGTCTTGCCTCAGGTACCAAACCAATGGCCCCAGATAAATGTGAGTTTACAAAACTTCACCAATCCCTCCCCAGACCCTGTTAACTTTTAAACCACCCCATGACTAACTTCTCTGCAACTGACCTTGTACAACCCAAGGACAAAAGCCCTTAAGGAACTCATTTGACTGAATTCATTTGGACAGTTGCCACCTGCCCAATGAGTTTCTATCAAACTCCGCTTTAAAATTTTTTTAATCAAGATATATTATTAGTTTTCTATCAAGAAATTTTTTTAGGGACTTTGATGCACAAATATGGGTAGAAACTTCAGAAGAAATGGTTGGCAGACCAGAAAATGATAGTGTCTGGGGGGCAGAATTTGGGGGTTGAGGGAGGATGGAACAAATGACTGATCATTTTTATCACAAGCCATGACTTTTTAAACTATGTGCATCTATTACATCGTTATAAATAAAAATTAAAAGGGGCACCTGGGTGGCTCAGTGGGTTAAGCCTCTGCCTTCGGCTTGGGTCATGATCCCAGGTCCTGGTATTGAGCTCAGCATCGGGCTCTCTGCTCAGCAGGGAACCTGCTTCCCCCTCTCTCTCTGCCTGCCTCTCTTGTGATCTCTCTCTGTCAAATAAATTAATAAAATCTATAAAAAATAAAAATTAAACAGGAAAATTGCTTAAAAGTACATTTACTTCCTCTGAAAAAGAGCAACAATATTTAGTTAAATGTGGCGAATGTTTCTGGAGCATCTATTACATGCCCAGTGCTGTGCTAGGCCACAGGAAAAAAAAACCTGACCTGCAAGCAAACAGGTCACAATAACCTGATTTCTTCCCGTAGAATCTGCATAGTCTTGTGGAATGAGAATCCAGTACATTGCTTCTAACTTTCACAGTCAGAGTATTAAAATTTCAGACAAGGTCTATATTTAAAATTAGGTATCTTAGAAAAAATATGTAAGATCCCATTGTCTATTAGGAGGAATTGAGACTTATACCCCAGTACACATTTATTCATAGCTCAGATCCACTGAGAGGCTCTGATTTTACTCAGCTGAGGTCTCCTGATAATTACTCTCTTGATAGTTAAGTTTTCCATGCCATTTATTAAGTCTTTGGTATGCTCATATCTTGCAAATTTTATTCTCTCATAGAAAATGGTACATTTATATTGCCATAAGAAATTGCATAATTAAATTTTTAGTCACCTAACTGCAGCAACCAGAAATGAAAGATTTGTTATTATGGCTAATATAATTCTTTATTGTTTATTGAACACCAATAAGTTCCAGGGATAAGAGACATAAACTAATGTATAATGGCTTTTGAAATATTTTTAATGTTCCTAAAATATTAAGGGATGCATTCTTTACTTAAAAGGCAAAAGCTCTGGAGAAGGTTTTGCGTCAAGACATTTTTAAAAGATCTCTCCCCAAACTGCATCTCTTTTTAGCACCAGCTCCTTCTATTGCAGCAATTATCACCCTGGTCACATATTAGAATCCCCTGGGAGCTGCTAAAATAAAAAAAGAGTAAGACAAAAAAAAAAAAAAAACCCAGCCCCTAGGGCCCACGCCTAAGAAATTCTGATTTCCTGTGTCATGGGAGGACCCTGGTCACATGTGACTTCTCATACATCCAGGGTGGGGGCAAGGGTGGTGGAGAAAGGCAAACCATGAAAGAGGCTCTAAACTATAGAGAACAAGTGGAGGGTTTCTGGAGGGGAGGTGGAGGTGGGGTGGGTTAAATGACTGATCGGTATTAAGGAGGGCACTTGTGATGGGCACTGGGTGTTATGTGTAAGTGATGAATCACTAAATTCTACTCCTGAAACTAATATTACACTGTATGTTTGACTTATTTAACTCAGCATAATCTCTTCCAGTCCCTGTACGTTAACTAACTGGAATTTAAACAAAGACTTGAAACAAAAACTATATAAATAAAAATAAATACAGTAAAGGGGAAAAAACGTGCGCAGATAGTTTTAATGTGCAGTCAGGGTTGAGAAGCATCACCTAAAACCATAGATCTCAAAGTGTGGTCCTTGGACTAGCAGCATCAGCATCACCTGGGAACTTATTGCCTCTACAGATCCTCAGGCCTCCCCCACCGCAGTGAATCCCAAATTCTGAGGGAGGAGCCTGATAAACTGTATTTTAACAAGCCCTCCAGGTGATTTTGAGGCTCACTGAAGTTCAAACCATTAGACTTAAAAGAATATTTAAAAAGGAATTGTCAGGAGAATGACGTTAAGGAATCAGGGAGAATGGAACCAGATGGGCTCTCTTCCTGGGGTGTAGGAAGCTCTGTCATAGTCTGGGTGCAAGAGCAGGACTTGCTGATGAAGATTCTTTTTATATCTTCATAAATCCGTCAGGATTCATCATACTTTTGTGAAGTGAGTCACACTAGCAAACTAGACCCAACCTACCTTATATATTTTTGTATGAAATGAGCCAGATTCTTTGGATAGAAAAGGAAGGAGAAGGAAAGTGATTGGAAATCTTGTAAGCATCAAAATTTGGAGCTCTAAATGTTTGGTAGAACAAAGAGGGGAACACTGAGGCACAACTTCATGTAGATGCACATAAACAGGATGAAAAACTAAATTGGTTGGTTTTAGAAAATAATTTCATCTAGCTCTCTAAGGGAGACCCTAATGACTTTTTTCCTTATCAGAGAAGTTACGCAGTAGATGGGGAGTCCCTTGAAGCAGCAATAGGATCATTCATCTCATACCTGGGCTATACTTCAGAATTAGCAAATGCTGAAATTTTGATCATTTTATAGGACTTTCAGCTTTCCATTGTGACATTCTGATAGTTCATGCTAAGCCCCTTTGGACAGTATTTTATTTTATTTTTTTATTTTTTATTTTTTTTAAAGATTTTATTTATTTATTTGACAGAGAGAGATTACATGTAGGCAGAGAGGCAGGCAGAGAGAGAGAGGAGGAAGCAGGCTCCCTGCTGAGCAGAGAGCCCGATGTGGGACTCGATCCCAGAACTCCGGGATCATGTACTGAGCTGAAGGCAGCGGCTTAACCCACTGAGCCACCCAGGCGCCCCATGGACAGTATTTTAAATTATGTTTTTTTTATTAGCAAGTGGCAAATAGTGAGATTCCACTGTACAGATTTTGTTGAAATAATAACTATTTTTGTTATTATTTTGTTAATTTTATATTATTTTGTTATTATTTTATTTTTGTTGTTATTAAAATAATAACTTTGTGGCCTATAATACAAATGATACACAGGCAGTTCAACTCCTGTTGAGTGGAGCCAGTATGTTGGAAGTGGGGAAATTTCTTCCACCATTTGGTCTCAAGGCAAAGATTACCTATGTTTATTGAATAATTAAGGTGATACTAAAAAAAGAAAGAAGGTGATATTAATTGTTTTTAAATGGACCCCCCAATCTTGTGGAGAATCTATTTAATTGTTGTGCTTAATTAACATCTCAAACTATCTCAGAAAACTATTTTAATTTGCAGAGACATTTGGAGTTGAGTTTGGAATCTAAAGCATCAGGGCTCAGCATATTCTAAAGATAAGGAGGGCTGTTGATCAATCCATCATGATGAATATGTTGAGTGCTGTACTCATAATCAAAATCTACAGGAGAAATACTCTTCTTGAAATGTGAGAGGTTGATAAAACTGGATTTCTGCAGGATAAAATAATGGCAGGAATCTGCCGGGATAGTTTGTCAGCAAGTTTAATACTAAACTATTTGATCTTTAAGTCTTCCTGTGGTGGTTCTCTGACACTGTACAGATAGAGCCAATCACATCTCTTAGGGAACTGGTAGCAGAATTATTTGTTGGTTTAATGATTTTGGCCCAGGGTTTTCCCAGCTGAAGTTGACAAATGAGAGAACTAGATTTCCTTAGGGCAGAAAATGAGTAGCATTGACACAAAGTCCTCTCTATTAAGGTAATGTCATTAAAAGGATAAGTTAGGAAATATGTTCCTAAACATCTCTTATAATAACTTGCCAAAAACATCTCTTATAATAACTTGCCAATTACACAATCATAGGATAAATGGATTTATATTAATAGTTAAATGTTTAGCAAAGAAACAGAAAAATACTAATTGTGGTAGAGATATAGAAATAAGTTAAAATATGTAACTTCTAAATTTTTGGTTGACTAATACAAATGTTACCATTCTTCCTCTCTTTTCTATATTATATATGTTTATACATTATTTATAGTTTATAATACATATTATATATATAATATATAGTTTTTATAATAAAGTAATTTTATGCATTCAAAGATATTTAAATGTAATGAGTAAGTAGTCTTGTGGAAGATATTGAGAAACTTCATAGAACTCTTTATGAAAGATGTTGATTGGAAGAATTTGAGCAATATAAAAAATAAAACAATAAAGTAAAATTTAGTCTCTGTAGAGAAATTGGGGAAATATTACAGGAGATGGAGTGTATTAATGGGAAGAAAATAAGTCAATTGGATATTTTTAAATCCTCAGACATCAATGATCCTATCTGATCAGACTAAAGTATATTATGACTGTTAGGCACTTTCCTCAACAATCAAACTCTCAAGCTGATTATAGAGCAACTAAACCAAAATGGACCACAGCCAAAGATACTCTATAGGAATGTCTTGTATTCGGTAACCTCTTCGACCTCAGCCACAGCAACTTTTTCCTTAGAAACATCGCCAAAGGCAAGGGAAGCAAGGCCAAAAATGAACTATTGGGACTTCATCAAGACCAAAAGCTTTTGCACAGCAAAGGAAACCGCGAACAAAACCAGAAGACAACTGATAGAATGGGAGAAGATATTCGTAAATGACATATCAGATAAAGGGCTAGTATCCAAAATATATAAAGAACTTACCAAACTCAACACCCAAAGAACAAATAATCCAATCAAGAAATGGACAAAGAACATGAACAGACATTTCTGCAAAGAAGATATTCAGGTGGCCAACAGACACATGAAAAAATGCTCCACATCACTCAGCATCAGAGAAATACAAATCAAAACTACAGTGAGATATCGCCTCACACTAGTCAGAAAGGCTAAAATTAACAAATCAGGAAATGACAGATATTGGCGAAGATGAGGAGAAAGGGGAACCCTCCTGCGCTCTTGGTGGGAATGCAAGCTGATGTAGCCACTCTGGAAAACAGCATGGAGGTTCCTCAAAAAGTTGAAAATAGAGCTACCCTATGACCCAGCAATTACAGTACTGGGTATTTACCCTAAAGATACAAATGTAGTGATCCAAAGGGAAACGTGAACCCGAATGTTTATAGCAGCAATGTCCACAATAGCCAAACTATGGAAAGAACCTAGATGTCCATAAACAGATGAATGGATAAAGAAGAGGTGGTATATATATATATATATATTCATATATATGAATACTATGCAGTCATCAAAAGAAATTAAATCTTGCCATTTGCAACGACATGGATAGAACTAGCAGGTATTATGCTGAGCAAAACAAGTCAGTCAGAGAAAGACAATTATCATATGATCTCCCTGATATGAAGAATTTGAGAGACAGGGTGGGGGGTTTGGAGGTTAGGGAAGGAAAAAATGAAACAAGATGTGATCGGGAGGGAGACAACCATAAGAGACTCTTAATCTCACAAAACAAACTGAAGGTTGCTGGGGGGTGGCGATGTGGAGAGGATGGCTGGGTTGTGGACACTGGGGAGGGTATGTGATATAGTGAGTGCTATGAAACGTGTAAGCCTGACGATCCACAGACCTGTACCCTGGGGCAAAAACTGAAAATAATTAATAATAATAAAAAAGAATGCCTTGTATTGACACTTTGTTAAGTTGTTATGTAGAATTCTACATCACTAAATAATGAAAATTTAGAAGATGCTTAACATCTTTTGGGTAGTTTAGCAATGTATTATCATCTATTGGTGCATAATGAGGAGAGCAAGGCCAAAAATGAACTTGTTTTAGGCTAGTAAATATCTCATAGATTCTCATACTATCTCATAGTTTCTTGGATCAAGAGTCTAGGTACAGTTTAGCTGAGTCCTCTGTTCAGGGCCTCATAAGTGTACATTCAAGGTGTTGGCCTAGTTTTGCTCTCTTCTGGAGGTTCAACTGGGGAAGAATACAAGGGTACATATATCACTTTGAATTAGTGTTTTTATATTTTCCATGTAAATACCCAGTAGTGTGATTACTGGATTGTAAGGTAGCTCTATTTTAAACTTTTTGAGGAAACTCCATACTGTTTTCCACAGTGGCTGCACCAGTTTGTATTCCAACCAATAGTGCACAAGGGTTCTTATTCTTTACATCCTTACCAATATTTGTTTCCACTGTTTTTAATTTTAGCCATTCTGACAGGTCTGAAGTGATATCTCATTGTGGTTTTGATATGCATTTCCCTGATGATAAGTCATGTTGAGAGTCTCTTCATGTGTCTATTGGCCATATCTTCTTTGGAGAAATTTCTGTTCAAGTCTTCTGGCCATTTTTTAATTGGATTATTTGTTTTTTGATGTTGAGTTAGAGAATTTCTTTTTGTTTTTTAATTATTTTTAGGGGTGCCTGGGTGGTTCAGTGAGTTAAAGCCTCTGCCTTCAGCTCAAATCATGATCGCAGGGTCCTGGGATCGAGCCCCACATCAGGATCCCTGCTCAGTGGGCAGCCTGCTTCCTCCTCTCTCTCTCTGCCTCCTTCTCTGCCTACTTGTGATTTGTCTGTCAAATAAATAAATAAAATCTTTTTTAAAAAATAAAATTATTTTTATTACCATATAATGTATTATTTGCATTATTATTAATGCAAATAATTAATTAATTATTATTAGTGCAATTAAATGTATTATTTGTATTATTTTGGTAGTTTATACATCTCTACGAATGCATCAATTTCTTCCAGATTGTCAAATTTGCTGGCATATAGTTGCTCATATTATCTTCTTTTAATTGTTTGTATTTCTTTGGTGTTGGTTGTGATCTCTCCTCTTTCACTCATGATTTTATTAATTTGGGTCATTTCTCTTTTGTTTTTGATAAGTCTGACTAATCCTTTCAAAGAACCAGCTCCTAGTTTCATTGATTTGTTCTACTGTTCTTTTGATTTCTATCTCATTGATTTCTGCTCTGATCATTATTATTTCTCTTCTGCTGGGTTTAGGCTTTCTTTGCTGTTCTTTCTCCAGCTCCTTTAGGTACAGGCTTAGGTTGTGTATGTGAGACCTTTCTTGTTTCTTGAGAAAGGCTTGTATTGCTATATGCTTTCCTGCCAGGACCACCTTTGCTGTGTCCCAAAGATTTTGAACAGTTGTATTTTCATTTTCATTTGTATCCATGAATTTTTTTAATTCTTCTTTAATTTCCTGGTTGACCCACTTATTGTTTAGTAGGATGCTCGTTAGCCTCCATGTATTTAGGTTCTTTCCACCTTTCCTCGTGTGATTGAGTTCTAGTTTCAGAGCATTGTGGTCTGAAAATATGCGGGGAATGATCCAATCTTTTGGTACCAGTTGAGACCTGATTTGTGACCCAGGATGTGATCTATTCTGGAGAATGTTCCATACATGTGCTAGAGAAGAATGTGTATTGTTATTTTGGGATGGAATGTTCTTTTTTTTTTTTTTTAAAGATTTTATTTATTTATCAGAGAGAGAGAGGGGGAGAGAGCGAGCACAGGCAGACAGAATGGCAGGCAGAGGGAGAAGCAGGCTCCCTGCTGAGCAAGGAGCCCGATGTGGGACTCGATCCCAGGACGCTGGGATCATGACCTGAGCCGAAGGCAGCTGCTTAACCAACTGAGCCACCCAGGCGTCCCAAGGGATGGAATGTTCTAAATATATCTGTCATGTCCATCTGGTCCAGTGTGTCATTTAAAGCCATTATTTCCTTGTTGATCTTTTGCTTAGATAATCTGTCCATTTCAGTAAGGGGATGTTAAGGTCCCCTACTATTATTGTATTATTTTTGATGTGTTTCTTATTGTTAATTAATTGCTTTATATAATTGGCTGCTCCCATGTTAGGGGGATAGATATTTAAAATTGTTAGATCTTCTTGTTGGATAGACCCTTTAAAGTATGATATAATGTCCTTCCTCATCTCTTATTATAGCCTTTGGCTTAATTTATCTGATATAAAGATTGCCACCCCAGCTTTCTTTTGATATCCATTAGCATGGTAAATTGTTTTCCACCCCCTCACTTTAAATAGGAAGGTGTCTTTGGGTCTAAAATGAGTTTCTTGTAGACATCATATCGATGGGTCTTATTTTCTTTATCCATTCTGATACCCTGTGTCTTCTCATTGGAGCGTTTAGTCCATTTACATTCAGAGTAACTATTGAAAGATAGGGATTTAGTGCTACTGTATTGCCTGTAAGGTGACTGTTACTGTATATTGTCTCTGTTCCTTTTTGTTTTGGTGCTTTTAGTCTCCCTCTTTGCTTAGAGGACCCCTTTCAATATTTCCTGTAGGGCTGGTTTGGTGTTGGCGAATTCCTAAATTTTTTTTGTCCTGGAAGTTTTTCATCTCTCCTATTTTCAGTGATAGCCTAGGTGAAAATAGTATTTTTGGCTGCATATTTTAGTTTAGTTTAGTGCTCTGAATATATCATGCCAGTCCTTTCTGGCCTGCCAGTCTCTGTGGATAGGTCTGCTGTCAAACTAGTATTTCTACCATTGTATGTTACAGACCTCTTGTCCCGAGCTGCTTTCAGGATTTTATCTTTGTCACTAAGACTTCTTAAGATTTACTATTGGATGACAGGGGGTGGACCCATTTTTATTGATTTTGAGGAGGGTTCTCTATGCCTCCTAAATTTTGATGCTTATTTCTTTTGCCAAATTAGGGGAATTCTCTACCTTAATTTGCTCCAATATACCCTCTGCCCCATTTTCTCTTTCTTCTTCTGGGATCCCAATTATTCTAATATTGTTTCATCTCATGGTATCTTTTACCTCTAGAATTCTCCCCTTGTGGTCGAGTAGTTGTTCGTTTCTCTTTTGCTCAACTTCTTTATTCTCCATCATTTGGTCTTCTATATCACTAATTCTCTCTTCTGCCTCATTTATCCTAGAAATAAGAGGCTCCATTTTTTATTGTACCTCATTAATAGCTTTTTTTAATTTCAACTTTGTTAGATTTTTGTTCTTCTATTTCTCCAGAAAGTGATTTTATTTCTCCAGAAAGGGATTCTCTAATATCTTCCATACTTTTTTTGAGCCCAGCTTGATAATTGTCATTCTGAACTCTAGTCCTGACATATTATTAATGTCTGTATTAATTACATCCCTAACTATCAGTACTGTCTCTTGTTCTTTTTTCTTTTCTTTCTTTTTTCTTTTGTGTGTGTGTGTGTGTGTGTGTGTGTGTGTGTGTGTGGTGAGTTTTTCCACATTGTCATTTTATCCAGATAAGAATAGGTGAATGAGAGAACAAAATACTAAAAGAGTAGCAAGGTCCCCAGAAAAATATACACTAGCCAAATAGAAGAGACCTGAAACCAGGGCGCCTGGGTGGCTCAGTGGGTTAAGCCGCTGCCTTCAGCTCAGGTCATGATCTCAGGGTCCTGGGATCGAGTCCCGCATCAGGCTCCCTGCTCTATCTCTCTCTCTCTCTGCCTGCCTCTCTGTCTACTTGTGATCTCTCTCTGTCAAATAAATAAATAAAATCTTTAAAAAAAAAAAAAGAGAGAGAGAGAGACCTGAAACCAGGAGAAGAAAAGGTGGAAAAGAAAAAAAAATATATATATATATAGAGAGAGAGTTATTAAATTAGTAAATAGAATAGAACCACACACTTGATTTTGGGTGTATTTTGGTCTGTTAGAAGAAACAACCTCCCAAAATTTATAGGTGGAAAATCACACACACACACACACACACACACACAAATAAGGGTGAACACAATAAAGGGATTGAATATGACTGTAAAGATGAAAATTCAAAAAGATTCTAAAAAAGGAATTGATAAGAAGTTGGTTGATAAAAGAAAATAAAAAGAGGAAAGAATATGATCAGGCTGGTATATTTAGGGTACATTTTGATCTATTAGAAGAAAGTGTATCCCAAAATTTTAAAGAAAAAAAAAACCTATATGTATACAAAAAATGAGGTTAAATTCAGTGAAGGGATAAAATATAACAATGAAAAACAATAGAACAAATCAACGAAACTAGGAGCTGGTTCTTTGAAAGAATTAATAAAATTGATAAACTGGCCAGACTTATCAAGAAGAAGAGAAAGGACCCAAATAAATAAAATCATGAATGAAAGAGGAGCGATCACAACTAACACCAAAGAAATACAAACAATTATAAGAACATACTATGAGCAACTCTACACCAACAAATTTGACAATCTGGAAGAAATGGATGCATTCCTAGAAACATATAAACTACCACAACTGAACCAGGAAGAAATAGAAAGCCTGAACAGACCCATAACCAGTAAGGAGATTGAAACAGTCATTAAAAATCTCCAAACAAACAAAAGCCAGGGCCAGATGGCTTCCCGGGAGAATTCCACCAAACATTTAAAGAAGAACTAATTCCTATTCTCCTGAAACTGTTCCAAAAAATAGAAATGGAAGGAAAACTTCCAAACTCATTTTATGAGGCCAGCATCACCTTGATCCCAAAACCAGACAAGGATCCCACCAAAAAAGAGAGCTATAGACCGATATCCTTGATGAACACAGATGCGAAAATACTCAACAAAATACTAGCCAATAGGATTCAACAGTACATTAAAAAGATTATTCACCACGACCAAGTGGGATTTATTCCAGGGCTGCAAGGTTGGTTCAACATCCGCAAATCAGTCAATGTGATACAACACATCAATAAAAGAAAGAACAAGAACCATATGATACTCTCAATAGATGCTGAAAAAGCATTTGACAAAGTACAACATCCCTTCCTGATCAAAACTCTTCAAAGTGTAGGGATAGAGGGCACATACCTCAATATCATCAAAGCCATCTATGAAAAACCCACCGCAAATATCATTCTCAATGGAGAAAAACTGAAAGCTTTTCCGCTAAGGTCAGGAACACGGCAGGGATGTCCATTATCACCACTGCTATTCAACATCGTACTAGAGGTCCTAGCCTCAGCAATCAGACAACAAAAGGAAATTAAAGGCATCCAAATCGGCAAAGAAGAAGTCAAATTATCACTCTTCGCAGATGATATGATACTATATGTGGAAAACCCAAAAGACTCCACTCCAAAACTGCTAGAACTTATACAGGAATTCAGTAAAGTGTCAGGATATAAAATCAATGCACAGAAATCAGTTGCATTTCTCTACACCAACAGCAAGACAGAAGAAAGGGAAATTAAGGAGTCAATCCCATTTACAATTGCACCCAAAACCATAAGATACCTAGGAATAAACCTAACCAAAGAGACACAGAATCTATACTCAGAAAACTATAAAGTACTCATGAAAGAAATTGAGGAAGACACAAAGAAATGGAAAAATGTTCCATGCTCCTGGATTGGAAGAATAAATATTGTGAAAATGTCTATGCTACCTAAAGCAATCTACACATTTAATGCAATTCCTATCAAAGTACCATCCATCTTTTTCAAAGAAATGGAACAAATAATGCTAAAATTTATATGGAACCAGAAAAGACCTCGAATAGCCAAAGGGATATTGAAAAAGAAAGCCAACGTTGGTGGCATCACAATTCCGGACTTCAAGCTCTATTACAAAGCTGTCATCATCAAGACAGCATGGTACTGGCACA